>NW_012130096.1:1568952-1574218 GCF_000143395.1 Atta cephalotes
TGATATCGAACGCAATTGATGCGTTTGAGCCGAGCATTGAAAGACAAACGGCCACGGTACAACGAGAGACACGATAAAGTGATTTTGCAGCATGACAATGCTCGATCCCATGTTGCGAAAGTGGTCAAGACATACTTGGAAACGTTTAAATGGGAAGTCCTACCTCACCCGCCGTATTCTCCAGACGTTGTTCCCTCTGACTATCACTTGTTTCGATCAATGACACACGACCTGGCTGACCAGCACTTCCGGTCTTATGAAGAAGTAAAAAATTAGATCGATTCGTGGATAGCCTTAAAAGATGACCAGTTTTTTCGACGCGGGATTCGTACGCTACCCGAAAGATGGGAGAAAGTAGTGGCCAGCGATGGACAATACTTTGAATCATAAATGTATAACCAGTTTTTTACAATAAAGCCTCGAATTTCGGAAAAAAAACAGCGGAAGCAAAATTGTACACCTAATATTATTCCACAGATTACATGATTTCATTTGATTTCATATGATTTCATCTGATAACAAATAATTTTCTTCACTATGTACACAGTAAAATAACGCACAGTAAAATCACGCGTCGTTACGTTGGATGTTCTTATGGTTAGTGCTCTGATTGATATGGAATTTAATATAATATGTGTATGGATAATTGAAAATATGAAAGTAACAGGATATCCATTCGAAAGTAAGATGTTGATCATGTCTATATTTATTTTATTTGATGTTATTTAAAATATTATGTTTTAGCAACTGTTTAATCTGATATTGCTCATATATCCTAGTATCATTTGTATTTGTATTTGTATTTATATTTGTAATAAATATTTTTTATTTGGATTATAATGTCTTATTAAGTATTTTCATAACACTTACTATAACATTTATCGTGTAACAAATATATCATAATATTTATAATAAATGTTTATGATCTCTGTGCAGTCTAAGATCACAAAAATATTTACAAAATATTTAAAATAAATCTTATAAATATTTATAAATATTTTGTAAATATTTTATAAATATTGTGTGCTATCTGTTTGTGCTATCTGGATATGCTACTTACTCTGTAAACAGTTATTCCTGGATATTATTGCAAGATCTAAAATGGGATTTTCAAACATTACTTAGTTGGATATTGAGAGAAAGCATCTTCTGAGATGGATGTGTAAATTGCAACCATTTAATATTATAAATATAATATTATAAAATTTATTAAAAACGATTCACTACAGAAAGAGAAACGTGTTAACAATAATATAGTTTCAACAAACAACTGAAACATTTATTTAAAGTACATACGCTCGCGAATACCAGTTAAGGAAATTTCGGAGTGAATATTCTTTAAATTCTTTGGAATGGAATCTCATGTTAAAGAATGAAAATTAAGTCTTGGAAAAGAATGGTTCAATTTTCAATCTTTAAAAGTGAGATTTCACTTTACAAAGTGAGATTCACTTTAGATAGGAATATATATTTCACTTTTATTTAAAAGACAGTCTTTGTAATATTTTGTATTTCAACGGAGCATATAAAAGATTTTGTATTTAAAATCGAAAGATTGCAAGTTTTTTATATTTTGTAATTCAAATAATAAAATTTATTATCAATTTTAGTATTTGAAATATAAAATACTTTCAGTTTTTCGTTATTAATATTGAAGTACAAAATATAAAATATTTATGCTCTCATGAAATATAAGATATTTTTATGTGCCTCGTAGAAATACAAAATACAAAATACAATAATCTTATCAAATGTTTCTCAAATAAAAAAGTATTTTAAATACACGTTCAGCCCTGATTCTAAAAGGTTTAAAGAGTATCAATTAGATTTATTTCAGTTTCAATTCATTTAAATATTTTTCCTTTTTTTCAAAGTAACAGCTTCTTTTGCATATTTTAAACAGCATAAAATGATTTCCATACTTTCGAGGCGACGTAATAAAATTTTTTTATCAAATAGACATTTTGCGCGCTTTTCGATATTATACTATGCTCAAATGGTATATTATAATTTATAATTATAGCGTAAATGTATTCCATCGAAACGCATGTAAGATGAATTACTTTGTACATACGAGAGTAATGTTAGAAACGATAAGAGTTATCCAAGAAAGGAAAACGAAGCGTCGTAATAGGAAACGTAATATAAAAGATATATCAAGTAAATAGAAGTTATTGATAAGAACAGGAGGAAACGAATTATCTACAAACGAATTCGAAAAGAGAAAAGAAACGTTGCGTTACGTCAATGTATCCGTGCTCAGACTACTAGATAGATTTTTATTTTGTTCAAATGGATAACGCCGAATAGAACAAGGAATAGAACAAGGTCGGAACAAAAATTTCCATTGTGGACAAAGGACGAATAAATCGATATCTTCTTTTCTTTATAAGAGGAAGAAACTAGTCATATCGTCAGAAAACTTCGCGTTCCATTATTTAAATAACATATTAAAATTTCCTACAAGAAATTTCTTTCAAAGCAACTTGGACAAAGGAAGGCAGAACTTTTCTCGCAACTATTCGGGAATTGTTTTATTTCTACATTTTCTTATGTATTTTTTTTCGGAAACCGAAAATTATCATGATAATAGCGCTATATTTAAGGAAATATTAGTACAATGAAATAAAGTTAATACAGTTATTATACACATCATTACGCTTTCAGTTGTGTTTCAATCATTTAAAAATTAATTTAGAGTTTTAACAATTTTACCTAGTAAAGCTATAGATATATGTTAGCGACTCTTGAACAATATCATTAAACAATATTTGATACTGTGCAATATTTTATTAATCTTCTTAATTTTTTATTAATCTGGGGTTGAGGATTTGAATACAATGTGCGAATAAAAAAGTTCTTTGAAATATATTGTAGAAGTTTGTAAAATATTGGTCAGTCCGTGGATACGACCAATATCAAAGATATATATATCAAAGATATATTTTTATTCACAAAATGTACCACAGAAACTCTCAACATTGTCCCCTGACAATCAATGAAATATTGTGTAATATCGAATTCAATAATATATATTGATCGTTCGAAAGCCATTAAAATATTCTACAACTTTACCAGCCTCAATAAACTTTAATATATTTTTAATTAACACGTATTAGTTCATGTATATGTTTTTCATGTATTTTTATTATTATTTTATATAAATTCCTAAATATATCTGATATCTTATAATCATTTAAAAAAGGTACATAGAATTATAAATACAACTGCCTTTAAATCAATGTTTCAAGTCGAATAGTGAAACAAAAAAAAAGAAGATAGGTATACATTATTTTCCCTTTCTTTCGAGCTTCCATTTGAGAAGCCTTTCGGTATAAAGTTTACTGAGGCAAATAGGCAACCTGTTGCTGATTCGCCACGCTCACAGATGAAAGCAGTAATCGTGTTTTATGCATGCCACGAGCCGTTTTATATATCACATTCAGATAGAATGTACGTAGACACACGTTACGATGTCGGAAGTAAAAGTTTGTTTGAATAAAACCACCGCTCCAAGTCTCGAAAGAGGAAGAAGAAAAAGTATAAGCATATATCAAGAAATTCTCTTTTAAGAAGATATGTTGACACAAATATTCAAGAGAGATTCTAAAATCTTTTTACGTTACAGCGTCTAGCATGTATCTTCTTGATCAATCTTCCAAAATGATCGCGAAATTTTTTTTTATTTATTTATCTTTAAAGTAGATTCTTTTCTGTATATTTTAAGCTATATAAAATGATTCTTGTAATAATCCAATAAGAAATGACAATGGACTCGATGTCGATTCGACGTCGAATTGACATCGATTTGGTGTCGATTTCATTGTCATTTCTAACTGGGAAGTATTCCTCTTCTTTCGCAAAATAAACGCGATCGTATAAATTTATCTTGACGTCCACAAAAGCTTGTGCCAAAAATAAGAGGGAAAATAAGAAGAAAAAAACGAGTGGAAGAGTCAACGAGATGAACGAGATATATTAGATCGCACACACGTAAAAAAATTGAGTAAATATTTTAAGAGAAGTCTAATACAATGACATTAAAAAATAAAGCTCTTCAAATATTTTTCAGAAATAGATACAATGTCTAAGAGGAATAATAGTCAAAATAATATCATATCATTGAATTAGGATAAATAATGACATTTGACCATTAATCAGTGAATTACATCAAATTGATATTATTTTAACTTTCTTCTTGGGCGAAAAAGAATAATTTCGGGCAAAGAAGTCTTTGTGTTAGATTATCAACACGTCGTCTCAGTCTAAATTCAATTTAATCTGTTTTTAACACAAATTTGATTTAATTTTTTATTCTTAACTCCGTTTTGGTGAAATGTAGAAATTAAAAGATCTAAAGAGATGATTGTAGCATTGTTTACGCTTGCTTATCAATTGCAAGAGCACGTGTATGTAAATATTGGTGATGCGACAAATAGATAATACGACTCAATGCTAAAAACGTGCGTTTTCAATCATTCCGATATGCGTGTATATTCCTCTATGTGCATAATCATTGCCTGAATTGTACGTGACCTATACGTGTTTTAGACTTAACGTAATTGCAACCATGAATAAAAAATAAAAAAAGTAATATACAGATGAGAATAAATTGAGAGAGAGATTTTGGTCATTGGAAATTTTCCAAGAGAGATAATGACCAGAGGTAATTATGAAACTTTCGATTCTTATCGTGTACTTAAATGTTCTTAAGAGCGATTAAGGAAAGAAGAATTAAGATAATAACTGCGATAAACACCGATCGCTCTTTTTTGCAGCAGAATAGAAACGCTATTGTTATTAACGTGGAAGTTTAAGTTTAAAAGCAAAAAATGTCTTACAGATTAATATACATACGAGAATTGTTTTACATTATTGCATATATCCATTTAAAAAATATATATATAAAAACAGATATTCGTATTCATTTTGGTAACCTATATATAAAAACGCGTATACATAAACTCATAATAATAAAAATAATAAGTTAACTTTCCGGAGTTGACGCCAAAATCAATTACTAATACCGAATCTATCTATTTATAAAATTTATTTAATTTATGTAAATTAACAGTCACTAATTAATTTTAAGAAATCAAAATGACATAATTCATTCAAAAAACAATAAATACTAATAACGAATTTGTTTCCCGGGAAGAAATGTTTCATATATAATTATATAAAATTATATATAATTATATATATAAAATATATATATATAAAATATGTCTATATATATATATATATATATATATATATATATATT
>NW_012130096.1:1574238-1578852 GCF_000143395.1 Atta cephalotes
TATATATATAATAATATATATATATATATAATAATATATATATAATAATATATACTATATATATATATATATATATATATATATATATAATTTTTTTTCCCCAAGTTTTGACTGCACTCAATGTATACCGATGCATATTAAAGTTGTCGTATACATAAATTGATTAATTAAAAATATGTGTTTAATATACATATGAAAACAAATTAAATCAAAATTTTCAATAATAAATTTTATTATGCTTAAGTAAAATCTGTATTTTACAATTCAAAATATTTTACTTTCTATATTTTTCTATATTTTACTATATTTTCTATATTTTACTTTCTATATTCATATAAAACTAAATCAATGTTAAATTAAAGCAAAACAGCTTTAATATACATTAGTGCGTCTTTACTGTTCTAACATATTTTAATAAAAATGATTTAAATTTGCAAATGTTATATAAAATAAATTAAATTGTTTAACATTTTTGTCAAAGAAATTCATAATTAAATTAATCCAATAGATTCACTGTCACTCTGGAGGGTTAAAGAATTCTTAGTTAAAGGAATCGCATTCTATGATAAGCATACGAAGATGAAGAAATAAATATATGCATATGAAAGATATAGATATAGACAGAATACATCAACACATATCTCATATATTGTGCCTTGAAATCTCTCTTCAATCATTAATACATAAGTAACGTTATGCATACGCACAGCACACATGTACTTTGAAAGTGCCAGCTATGTTCTTCGCTTCTCCGATATCACTGGAATAATACATATCATACGAACCGTACATATCATACGAATCATACTATTATACGCGTTACGCGAATCAACTTCACGCAGCTATCTTTAAAAGTACGATGAAATATTAATATCGTGAAAGCGGGAAAATAACGAGATGTTCTTTCACCACCAAAAGCAATCATACAGGTATATACTTCATCCGAAAGGATCGAGAATTTTAGATATCCTTCTCGTTTCTTTTTTTTTTTTGTTGAAACTGACTTTTTCGTAAGCAAAAAGAAGATGATGAACTTAATTTTAAAAAATAATTAAACTCATCTGAAATGACTATTAATAGTCAAGAACAATTAATTAAAATTAAATATTGATAGTAATATCTTCCAAATGTTTTTCTGTTAATGTTAATGTTGAATAATAATCTTAATATATTCGATATATTCGATTTCATTTCTCGATATGATTTTAAAGGCATTCAGTGTCAATAAAGCATAAAATAATGATCGAACTTAAAAAATTTTATTCTTAAATTAATTATATTTAATGATTAAATGATGATTTAATGATTAATGATTAAATGATTAAATAAATTTAAAGGATTAAATAAATATCTATATGTTCACTGTATCGGAATTCTTGATTATTGTTGTCCCAATTTTTCTGGCTCGACTGATTTCATGTCTGCAGTGTAATAATGTAATCCTTCCTCTCAAATCTCTGTCCCTCTTTTTCTTTTCTCTCTTTTTTTATTTAACTACTACTGTCCTGTATCTGTACATCACTGTCCAGTCTTGTAAAGTGCGTAAAAAATTATTTTCGGTATTTATCTTATCAGAGAGACATCGAAAATGATTTTAGTTGCGAGGAAACGGAGAGAAATTGTGAAAGAGATTGTCGATATCAATCCTCTATTAATGTTCTCCACTTCGATCGGAAGTCAGTTTGTTCCAGAAACCTTCATATTTCGTAGATTTTGCTTTATATGGCATTCTACATCCAACAAGCGTAATAACTGAGTTACATCATATTCATCAGCTTAAATGCCATTTGCTTTTATTTTACGTCAAAGTAATATGTATGCGTGGGCAATTCCAATAAATCTAGCAATTTCGGCAAAAAGAAAGAGGAAAAAGAAGAGAAATCAAATTCTTCTCATAAGCGAATAAATCATTTATGCGATCATAATATGTGAAAGCGAATATGTGAAAAAAAAACTCTACTTCTCTTCATTTCTTCCGAGACAGCTAACGCTAGAATGTATTTCTAATGACAAAACTTTTCATCTAATTGCGGGATCTGTTTATATTACGTTTATTGTACTTTAAAGGCTTTAAATTAGACTACTTTTTTGCGCATACAAGTCGTTATAAGAGTCCATTATAAGACAGACATTCTTTGTGAACTGCACAACTGTATTTTCATACTTTTTAAGTATAAATTAGTAATTTATCAGTGAGTGTCGAAGTTTTTAAGAGTTTAACACGAAAAAATATGGCATTAACGAACCTTGTATCTCTGTTTGCTTTTACTACCGAAAAAAGGTTTTAATGAAACTACCAATTTAACGTGATATTTTAGCTACTTAAAATCCTTCTTTATTGCGATCTCTTTTATAACATTTTTCTCTTAATAAAAGGAATCATTCTTAAGTTTTCCAATGAACAACTGAATTTCATGATTATCAATAGATAGCAGAAATTATCTCAAGGCGAACATAGAGACGTACGTCATTCACAAGATAATGTCAAACGAGCAACGAGACGTCACCCCAATCGATCTGCTATCATTTTGAGCTCCGAAACTCTCTCACGTTGTTTCAGGGTGAGATCAAGCGGAATAGTGGCATCGAAACAGTCGTATTCGTTAGAAATATCGGAATTTAATGCGGCACATAGGAGAGTTTACGTCATTCCGTATATAGGAAGATGTCCACGGACGATATGAATGTGATACAGATCATGATGCAAGTATGATGTCTACTTGCATCATGATACAGACGCAGAATTAGTTTGTACCTCTCATATTACGATCGCGATTAAACTTGCAAAAGTTGCATGTGGTTAGAGGCAGAACCTATCGTAAACATAAATATAAACAGAACTTTTTCCAATTCAAACAAATATTTTTCTCTGTGAACGTGAAGAATAATCGAGTATGATTGGTTAATTTCTTAAAACTTATCCTTATAGAAATTTAATACTAGTACTGACCGATTAATCACTTATTTTGAGTATTAATATTATAAAAATATATATAATATTTTTAATATCAATAATAATAGCAAAAGAATATTTTTTGGTTTTTTTCTTTAAGCAAATATTATCGAAATTGTAAGAGATAGAAAAAAAATTTTGAATAAAAATTGAACGGCTTGAAAAATACTTTATAATATTATAATAATTTAAAGAAATTTAAATAAATAAAAAGTTTATTTATAAAAAAAATTTTTAAATATTTTAATTATAATTGTAAAATAAGTGATAAATTCATCACTCTTAATATCAAATGCAGGATTCATCCGTTCTGTCTACGCAATCCTTCCGAGCCGAAAGAGATTAGTACATTCGGCATCATGTTTGCTTCCGGAAAATTATATAAGGCCGGCGCTTAGATCTTTGCATAACGCATAAAGCGTAAGAAAATCAGAGTCTCTTATTTCATGGAAAGGAAGGAAATGATATAAATTTTGATTGGTTCATTTTCTTATGCATCTTGCAAGACTGTGCTTCCCTTAGTGTTATAAATTTCGTAAACTTTAATAATTTCTAAAGTAAGTCATTACCTAAGCTTTAAATCTTAGTAAGATTAAAGTAATCTTGTAGAAATTGAAAACACAATCGAATACAGAGAAAAGGCTTCTTAAATTAAACAAATTTGTTTATGCATTGGAATAGTCCAATCAAGTGAATGTTTAAATTAAGATTATTTACATTAAAACTATATTTTTCTTATTAAACAAAATATGTTTTATTTAAAATGAAATTTGTTTCAATAAAGCAATAAATGTAAACAGAACTCTCTCCAGACAAATATTTTTCTCTGTGAATGTGAGAAGAATAACCGAATATAATTGATTAATTTCTTAAAACTTATCCTTATAGAAATTTAATACTAGTACTGACCGATTAATCACTTATTTTGAATATTAAAAATACTGTTAATAATATTTTTAATATCAATAATAATATCAAAAGAATATTTTTAATTGTAAAATTTAATTGTAAAGTGATAAATTCGTCACTATTAATATCAAATTTCTATAAGAGAGATAACTTATTGCAGGAAGTCCATATAACTTAAAAACTTTTGCCTATTTACACGCGCAATATTAGCTGCGAACTTTCCACGTGCTTTCGAAATATCAAAGAGTCTCAGTATATATAATAAGGTCACTCCCGGATTTACTCCTGTTGAGCCATTTTAAAGCTGTAAAGCGGAAAGAGCGTAATTTTCAGTATTTACTTAAATGAGAATAAATTTCCGCGAGCTTTAAGTCTGAAGACTAGCTTTTTATGAGATATCGTTTAAAATTCCATAATATATGACAAGAGATCCGTAATATATGTACAATAATTAAAAGCCTTCCTTTATGCAGAAGTCTAATACTGGCCAATTTAATCCTCACCGTATACACCGTTTTTTGTACGCATTAAGTGTACATGGAGGTCGTTATAATGTCTGACGTGTTTTTTTAATGAATTAAATGATTTAAAAAATTCATGTAGTTTCCTAAATATTCTAAATAAAAAATTTTTACATAATTTTACAAATTCTATTTGTTTAAATATTTTATTTTTGCAAATATATATATATATATATATATATATATATAACTAAATAGCGAGTAGTGATATTAGTTTAAAATTTAGTTAAC
>NW_012130096.1:1580346-1588311 GCF_000143395.1 Atta cephalotes
TATATATATATATATATATATATATATATACCAAAAATGCGAGTAGTGATATGTTTAAAAATTTGTAACTTTTGAACAAATCAACAAAATCTAATCATTAAAAATGGAAAAAAAAGTTTAAGGTACATATTTTAATTTAAAAAATTAAATATATTTAATATTAATTTATAAATTAATATTAAATTTTTTTAANAATAAATGATTTATTACAACCGTATATATGAATACAACTAAGAATTTAAAGCTTATAACGATCGGAACTAGAAATAAAGCCTATAACGATCTTTAATGCTTAAATTTTTTTTAAATTTAAATGCTTAAGTTCGAGACATGAAGTCTTATAATTACGAAATTTATAAAAATAAGTATTCGTATGAAAAATTGATATTTAATTTTAAAAAATTCATTTTTTATTTAAATCTATAGTTCACAATTATCTCATTTCACATTTTCGTAAATATAAAAATACGGAATGACATTGTAAGAGAACAAAAAGAAATCGTAATACCTTTTCGGCAGAGCGATTTGTCATTTTATTCTAAGATAACACTAAATAAAAAATTTTTCGTTTTATATATATATATTTTACTTGTAAAAATAGTCGAGAAACACGAAAAAATCATTTTACTTATTTGTACGACAAATATGCATTGCGTGTAAACGAGTGTCATTTGTGTTCGCGCTCGATTTTTAATACCTATCCGTTGCAACGAAAAAATAACGTTCACTGCCGGATTTTCACGGATATCTTCTCTCACTCCCATAAGTTTTTTTAGGAGCAGAATGGCGCGTCCATACTCACTTCTTTTTAAAATATTCATCATATTCATAATTTGAAAAATCACTTGGAACATCTTTTACGCAATGAAAATTAATACTAGCCGATTTATTACTAAAAGATAGTAATTAATCACTTATTTGAAGTAACGAAAAGTATTCAAGAATAGCTTTGAATATTAAAAATAATTAATTAATTATTGTCTTTTAATATTAGCCAATATTAAATTTCTAAAGATTGGTTGAGAAGATACAATATATAATATCATTTATGGAAGCAAAAAAAGAAAAGAGTCTATAATATATTTGAAGCGAACAGGTTTTATAAGATTTTCGAAATTCGTTTCTCTTATCTATTCTATGATAAGTAATGAAAGCTTTGAAAAAATTAACTTACGCTAAAAAAAATATAGAAAATGTGTATAATTGTTTCTCCGCAAAGCTGTTTTATTAAAATAGTAATTAATTTGCAATTTTTCCTTTTTATTTCCTTTTATCTTTGCGGTAATATCTTTGCGGTGATTCCAATTAACGTGCTGAAAAAAGATGAAATTAAAGACTAACAAATAAAAAGAAAAGATAAAAATGTTGAATCGCGCACATAATTAATTAAGGGCCTACGTTAATTGAATGCTAATGAGAGTGATATTTGTAATTGCCGTATTATATCTCGTTTATACAGATGGAGCTTGTATATTATTACGCGAGATAGTAATACAACGTAATACAGAAATACAACGTAATACAGAAATAGTAATACGTACAGAGAGAATTGATTAAATCAATACCGGTATGCAATTTGTAATCCAACTGTTATGTTCATTCCACGCGTATTGCAGAACATTTATCGTTTTAAGGATGATAAAACGCAAATCGAGGAACGAACAATCAGTCTCTCGTAATGATCGACGTATATAATGTCTTTTTTTTATAACGTAATTGAAGTAATTCAGGCACAAATTCCTCATCCTAAGGTTCTATAACTTTTCCCTAATTTCCAGACAAACTTTCATGATTTTTCCTAATTTCAATAATATTTTGAATTTTTTTTTGTATTTTTGCCATTGATTTGGAAAACTATTAAATATTTGATTGAAAAATTAGTTTAACATAGCAATGTCAATTACTATTAATAACTAATTAATCACTTTACACTGTTTGCAATTTTAATTATTAAGTTGATAGTATTCCAAAATAGATATGATATACGTACATTAAACTTCTTTAAAGAATTTTAATTTTCCAGAAAATTTTGTAAAATTCCCTAACTTTTTCTTAATTTCCCTGATATTTCTCTGATTTCTTTGATTTTTAATCTTGTGGCAATTTTGATTATAATAGATTTACATTTATAAATATGAATTCACGTTAATTTATTGATATTTTGCATTAATTATTTACGCGTCGAACCGCAAGATAATTTTAAACTCATTTATCACGACTGTATTGAGAAACGGCATTCAACAGCGTTTTATCCTATATATGTCTCAAGACATCAATTTTCGAGTTTGACATTTCAAAAGTAGATGAACTCTCACGTTACTAAATAGTCAAATAAAACGTTCGTCATCAATTTCATTCGTTTTATTCGAATGTAAGCTTAAGACATCAAATTTTGAAACTGAATTCCTCTGAAAGATTAGGTGTGCCCTCACATCTGTGTGATAATGTTTTACATGTTATCGATACATGATAGATGTATAGAATCTTGAAATTGTAAAATTGTATGCACAGCGTTTCATCTTAAAAAATTCGAAATCAATTTTTCTTTAACAAGAAGATCACAATTTATCACAACTTTTCGAACTTCGGCATCTTGTATCGTAATTAAATTTCTAATTAAAAGTTAAAATCTACTTCATATTGAGCACCAAATAATCTTACACTTGTTCTTTTCGAATTTAATTCATAAAAAAGTTTTTCGTTCTTGTTTTCTCGTAATTTAAGAATAATTTATTAGTACTTCAAAGATATTTTTACCATTGAAAATTGGAATTTTTGGAGAAATATATTTCTATTTTTCTTAATTTTAAGAAATTCTATATAATATAAAATGTAGTTTAATAATTATGTAAATAAAGGATTCGATTTGTATATAGATGATACAATATACACCTAAAATGATGTTTACGTAAAATGTGATCCATATATAAAATACACTGTTTATTATCTTCACCTGTGAAATAAATTCTGTTTGTGAAATAAATTCATTGCCACTCAATAAGAATTTTCGAAAAATGTCAAAGGAAAACGTATTCTTAGTAAGCAAAAAAAAGCTAATAAATACTACTGTCAATAATAACTGTCGATAATTTTCTACATTTCATTACACAACTAAGAATTTTCTATATATTAGTTAAAAATTGGAATTTAGTAGAAAAATTATATATTTATTTTTATTTTTATATAAATGTAACACAAGATCGTACTTTGCCTTCAAACACGTACGTGTTATGTCAATAATAAATAATAAACGGATGTTTGCTCGTAAATCGAATGAACGCAACCATTGAAAAAGAAAAACATCTGCATTGAAACGAATTACGTTTGCTCAATTGCTTCAAAGTCACTTTAACTTTTCAATCCCTGATGAAGTTATATTCTTCGTGGGTGTGCAAGAGTTATTTCTAGAAAAAAGAATAGATTGTGGGTCCGATTTCTAAAACTAAATATAAAAACTTGTCCCCATATCAGGAAATATTGAATTGTTACAACGAAGTTATTAAGTTTTGTATAAGTTTCTATTTTGTAGAAGCAAAATAGAAATATCGAAGAATTTTTAACAACATATTTTCGTTATAAACTCATATTTTTATATAAACTTTTTTAAATTTTGCAGACGTGGCAGAATAGATGCGTACTTTTATGCAGAGTGAGACACAATCTCTCAATTATCATATCAAATATCAAAGCTTTAGATATAAAAATATTTTATTTACATATTAATTATATTTACATAATATTATAACTGTGTATACCTATAAATTATAATTTTATAGATAACCGTATTAACAAATCTACGTTAACATTTAACATTGACATAAAGATCTCAACAAATCTCATTAGATTCGAATTTAATTCATTTATGAATTTAAAGAAGATTCTGTTAAAAAGATATTAATTATATAATAACTTTGCATGTGTTTAACTTTGAGTGTTTTAAAAACGCAAATCTGAATCATACCGTATGTATTTTTTTTTTTTTTAATATAGTCTTTCACTTTGCGCGCGTGTAAACGAGTTAAAATTATGATAGCTTCTTACAATAAGACATTACCTCAGCTTTAATTGATTATTCTTCTCACATTTGATTATGATTGATCAATTTCTTACGGCTTAAGACTTAAAGTTTAGGTAATGCTTATTATATATAGAAAGCCCATTAGATTTAAACATTCGGGACAGTACCAACCTGAAAGCGTGAAGATAGCAAAGAAGATGATCGTTGAGAGCAGATAGTCAGCAAAAGAGGCTTACAACTTCGTCGCGCTTGTTCACCCCCTTTATTGCACCGATAGACTTCGAGTCAGTCTGAATGGGACCGCGAATTTGCACGAGGGATGTGATATCCCCGAATTTGATCCCCGAAGTTCTGGCTTGGTGACTTGGACAGACGTCCGTACGGAAAGGCGATGGGATGGTGCGGAGAATCGCGGGATGTCTCGCGATGTAACGCGCGAGATGGAGGGTGAACGAGAAGAAAACGGAGATCACCGTCGACGTATCGCGAACGTGAATGTGGATGATGGCTCGATGAAGAAGGACAAAGGGTTGCAAAGACAAGTGTCGCGTGATCAGCGTGAGGCCCGGACGAGAACCGTGTGACAGTGGCGAGAACAGCCGGAGATCAGCCCTTAAATACGCGCTGTTCCAACTGCCATGCGCGTTTCATGGGGCGCCAGAGAAATCATACGTCGACGCGTAACTTACCCTCTCTCGCCATCCTTCACCTTCCTTGCCGTACCCAGGACGCACGCGGGGTTGAGATGCGACACACATTCTCATACAATACGCACGAAATAAAAGTTTTATTAGTACGAAAAGACATATTTATGTAAGGTAATGTGGCGAAGAAACGTGATCCCGATCGTAGTCGAACTTGTTGCTTTCACGGAACCTGGAAGACGCGAGGCAACGTGCATGCAACATGTACAAGGTGATACTTGTATAGGTATACTTAAGAAATACGAGACGGTTCGATTTTTCTACATAAAATACAACATATGATGTAATAACGGAAATAATGACAATGATATGTAGATATAGTTAATAAATTACATTCGATAAATAAAATAAGTCACATGGAAATTATATATAATATAGTAATAGAATACACTTGTATATTATTATTAATTATCACGTACTGAATTAATTATGATACCTACATTTATTAATCCGAATTATGTAAAAGGTCATCTTTTATAATTTATGTTATATTCGCAGCTGTAATATAATTTTTTAATATTTATTATTATAATTTTTCAACGAAATTTTTAATTAATTTCCTTAATTTCGAAAATTTTGAAAAAAATGTAAAAAATTAATAAAAATTTTTTAACTGCCGTATTATATCAAAAACAAAACAAGACATGTAATGATGACATCAGAAACCAGATTGGCGTCAAATGACGTTAAAATGAATCGTAAATATTTTGGAGTCATTCTGATATCATTTTGATATTATAATGACTTGATGTTCTGCTTTTATGCAAAGCATTTTAGTTTCTATGTCAGTCTTTATACAACGTTATATAATTATTTGACGTAGAGTTTATGTCATTATCTCATATTGGTAATATGCATTGGTAATATGCATTGTTTTATTTGTCTATAAATTTAGATGGAATGTACAGTAGTAATAAAATAGTGGGTAATTTATGTGTGTACAGAATGTGTAGTAAATAGTATGTAATTTATGCGGTCACACACGTGGAACTCTACTCTTGTATCCTTAAGATGACGGAAATTTTTCTCGAAATAACTTTTCATATGTCTGCTCATGTTTTATTTATCTTAGCAGAAAGATAATGTACATATTTTGTGCTTTTGTGTAATTTTCTTTCAAAAGACTTCTGTACTTTAAAAACTCCTTTTAATAATAAGCGCATTCATTTCAGAAAAGATTTTAATAATATTTACATAATTGTGTACGGGTCTATTTTATTGCATAAGACTCTTATTTTCTACAACTTTGTTTCTTATCACAATTTCTTGCAATTCAAATATATTTATCAATAGAAAAAAAAGCATGTTAATTTTTAATAATAAGATGAAAATCTAAAGAAACTTTCAAGTTTTTTTAAGATATGACAAAATATGTGGAATTCATTTAATTCTAAAAATAGATAACCAGCCTTATAAAGGGTCATCAAATAGTGATGATTGCTTAATTTTTAGGAGTCTTAACGAGATCTAATTGCATTATGCACATTAAAGTATACATATACAAATATATAATAAATAAATAGCCTGTATTAAATAAATAGCCTATTTGCATTAGCTTAATATGATAAATAAAAATGCTGAATGTAATAAGTAAAATTTACAACACACACTGCATTTTTTCTTGCTGGATTTATATAGAATTACTAAAAATTCTATGTGCTGTAGTTTTAGCAATTTATTGAAACGCGAACAATCCAGCAGGGCAAAAATAAATCGTGTGTATAGGTTTAATTGTTAATAGTTATTGATAGAATTGTATTAATACAGATTTAATCCTGAGCATTGTAAGGCGTCAGGTGCGATACGAATGACGCGATTAGGGATTTTTCATTGAACTATAGGCGACAGATTCTCCCACGTAAACTTGGAAGTTCTTCGTTGCCTCTCGTCCTATACATACTATATATCTCTAAAATGGAAATGCCGATAAGAACGACATCTCCGTAATCATAAATTTAACTTTAAAATTATCAACGTATTAACAATATATATAGTTACATTAAAAAAACTTAGAAACTCTTCTTTTTTATCGGAATCAATTCATATATAATAATAATAATAATTTAATTGCATAAAACACAAGATCAATTTACGATAACTCAAATAATTAAACACGAATGAAAAAAATTTACATGCAAAAGATAAGACATCAAAAAATAAAACTGCCGCTATAATATCAATAATGAAAATATGATCAAAGCGCAAAATAGAAATTTCGTAAAACGAACAAAACTCCCAGTGAAATGACAGTGAAATCGATATCAAATCGACGTCGATTTCATTATCATTTCTCACTGAGAAGAAAGCAAATAATATAAACAGCAAACAAATCATGGAACAGAACATGAATCAATTAAAAAATACCCATGGACTTATCTCGTGAGAAATGGATAAAATTATATTATGTAGCGCAAATTTTTATTAATTCAATCATCGTATGTTTTTGTTTAGATTCTATTTACATTCCTTAGTATACACGATTGGGTCATTCGTTTTTTGCACATTTCTCTTTTTTTTTTGAAAAAGTAGGAACATCAAGTAATTATTATAACATTTACATACAAATTTTTAAGTACATAATTTTTAAATACTTAAAGATGTTAAAACATGTAAAAATCGCTTAATAATTTTTGTATATTTGTTAAAGTGATGAAAATAATTCGGGACACGAATGACTCATTGTGTGTAATAATTAAAGAAAAATCGGAAAATCATGTATTAAATTAGACATTTTGCATAATGCATGATACATAATACATAAGAAAATGAATCAATCAAAGCCTTACTTTCTTTCCTTTCCTTGAAATAATTAAAAAACTATTGATTTTTTTATGCCTTATGCAAGAATCTGTGTTCTCGTCAATTAATAGACTCTCTGCAACAAGTCATTATCTTAAGCCATAAGAAATTAACCAATCATGGTCGATTATTCTTCTCACATTCGACTGTGATTGATCAATTTCTTACGGCTTAAGACTTAAAACTTAGGTAATGGCATATTGTAGAAAGCTCATAAGGATTAAACCTAAATAAAGAACATGTGTACAACATGTGTACTGATTGAACCAATCGAAGTATACGCCACATTTTTTATTAATTTTTCCAGACAAATCTGTCTAGTGTACGTGTTTTCTATCTGGTTATCCAAATGGAAGAGAGTTTCAGTCACGCCGAATTTTCCATATACATGTATATATATATACATATATATATATATATATATATATATATATATATATATAT
>NW_012130096.1:1588739-1592470 GCF_000143395.1 Atta cephalotes
ATAGTATATATATATACTATATATATATATATATATATATATATATATATATATATATCTAGCGAGATGTCTCAATGTTTTGTTGTTTCACTCATTCGTATTCCATTCCGGCAGAAGAGCGCTTTCTTGGTACAAGAACAACTTGCTGCGAAATACAACATAGCTAAGCGACGTGTACATTGACATTCGTCCCTTATCGACCACGTAGAGAAAACCGTGTCGCAATTCGATTTCACGGAAGATCGAGTTCCATCGGCTCTCCCATGCAGAATGTTCGTGACATCTCTTTCGCTTCATTTTGCAACGTGCATTTATGCGATTTACATTTTCGTCACTTACGTGACGCATAACATGACCGTGTTCTTCGTATAATGAAATTTATAATGTCCTTCTTTTTTCTATTTGCCCTTTCTTTCTTAACCGAAGTGAAAGAAATTTGCTTGTCGTCTCGACATGAAAGCGTAACGGATCACGCACTATTCTATAAATTAATTACTGATAAGATAAATTAATTACTGATCTCTCATACATAAATAACATGACGATGTTACGATATAAGATAAGTTTCTTCCTCTGCGTTGCAGTATTTCTTTCGAGCATAAATAAATACGCAAATTTATACGCGACATCTTTTACATATTGCGGAATTGTGCCCTTGCAGCTTCGTGCTTTTTACGTATCCAAGGAGAAATACCTTGCACGTGGCAAAACGCGAAGGAATCAAAGAACGGCATTGAAACAGCTTTTGGAGCAAGCGAATGCTACATTTGTACACTGTGATGCTGCCCATGGGATCGAAAAACTGCAAACGTTTCTTCCTTCTGTCATCGCGTCGACGTGCAAGAATATTTTGCGTCGGAACGCAGACGTATGCTGGACTATGCCATCATTTGCACACAATATACAACGTGTAGTTCATATGTACATATGCCTATCATATAGAGAAGACTGACTATATTATTATATATTCTCCTTCGTCAAGGACAACTTGCAATACGATTTATAATCCAAGTAGAATAAGTTATTATGATATCAAAATAATGATGTCAAAATGATCATTAAAAGTCATTTTCTCAATTATTTTTCGATTCATTTTAATGTCATTTTAAAATTTCTTTTAATGTCATTTTGATGTTATCATGATTTATTATTCCATGTGGACGTTTTTAACATATTAACATTTAATCGTTTGAACAATAGTCTCGCAAAAAGTAATCTTCTTTTTGTTTCAAATTCAAGAAAAACAAGAAGTAATAAATTCTGTATAATCTTTACGTAATCTCGACACTGACGGTCTTCAAGAACTTTGATCTTCGGTGAAAATGCCGTGACTAACGATTTGTAACTTTGCAAAATTCGAGATTGAGAAGAATTGGGTGAAACATTAGGTTAAGCTTAATCGCAAGTTAACCAGATAATAAAAAACTGGGCCTGAAGCTACAAAAAAAGGTTGTTTTAACGTACCGACATAACCAAGCTGCGAAAAGTCAAATCTCTTGATACAAATGTTGAAGAAAAGAAAAGAAACGAGAAACCGTTCTCCTTTTCGTTGAGTTTCTTTTCTTTTATCGAATGCAATTGTTGAGAGAATGCTCTTAAAAGCGATTGGAATAGAAATCCGATATTTTTATTGTTGTTTCTTCCTTGTAATTAATTCTTTATTCCGTAAACAGCTATCATCGGATTGTCCGTGTCTGTCTATATTGAAACATAAAACCATTTCTAATTAAAATTCATTCTTTTTGTTGCTTTTTTTACTCGCGTCTGATCGTGATTGATAACGTAAGAAAATTAAATATCCTAGGCTTCGTATAAGTAAGTCATCCAAGTGTTAAAAATTAACGATTGGATTGGGGACAATCAGATGATTATTATATTATTAATATACATATATGTGAAAAATGTATTCCCTCGAAGACTGAAGGGATGCATCGAGATGTGTGCGAGTCCCTTTAAGGCCGTACAAAACTTTAGCCATACTTAAAACGTAAAATTTAAGTAATAAGAAAATCAACATATTAAATTCCCTACTGCTTACATTATGGTCTTTATTGTGATTGACTCGCTTACTGTTTAAGTCTTACGTCTTAAGTTTTTGTATATGCCAAACGGCCTTAAAAGAGTCCGCATACACCTTCCGTAAATCCGGATCTACAATAGCTGTTTTAAGCCTTAAACTATAAGAAATTGATCATCTATAGTCAAATTCGAGAAGAATAATTGATTGTGATTCGTCCATTCTTTACGGCTTAAAGCTTAAAAATTTTCATGTGCCATGGCCTTTAGAGCTGTCACAGACAAAATTTTTATAATAATAACTTCGCTTTTTACAATTTTACGATTACTACGACTTTTATGTATAATGGATCTTATTTAGGCTGTGTTCCAAAATTTACTGTCATTACTGAAAATCTATATATAGTTTACATCACGTGCACTATAAATTTTCAGTACTGGCAGTAAATTTTGGAACATAACCTGAGACGGATAATGACTGACGGGTATCCCTTTCCTTTTCTTTTGCTTAAATATTTGATTATCATGTATTTAATATTTAAATGGTCTGTTAAGAAAATAAATAAAATATATGTCAAATAAAACATTTTACATATGTATATTATTACAATATTTGTTACCTAAAATACGCTACGTAATTTCAATTCATTTAAATTTTTAAATTTAAAATTTTAAATTTTTCATAAAATAGCAATTTTTCAAATAGCAAAATTAAAGAGATGCTTCTATTTACGTTAATTAAAATTAAATTGCTATTCCTCTTTTTTTAAAAGTATGAATTTTAAATACTATATTTATAATTTTTATAATATTTAATTAGCTCGTCTAAAAAAGTATGTGTTTTTTATGTACTTCTTAAATTTGAGCGTAATAATCCAAATTAATTATCCTCTTACATATTTGGATTATGACTTAATTTAAATAATATTTAAGTCATTTAGAATTGTAATAAGTATTCATTTTAGTGTTTGGCAGATATAATAAATTTTACTTTGATTTAATATTTTATCTAACATTTATTTTAATTTTGATTTAATATTTCTTTTTAATATAATATTTTAATACTTTTAATATTTTTTAATTTCTTTTCTTTCATCTTTATACTGTGTATAAAAGATTTTAAGAGAATTAAATTTTAGGAAAATAAGAGAGAAGAAAATAGGTAACTAAATCTCTAATTAAGTCAATTATATATATGCTTTTAACAGAATCATTAATAAAAAATCGATTTTAATTTTTTTAGAAAATATATCACTAAAATTAAAGTTAAATCACAAATTACAGAAATAGAATAGTGTTGATAGTAGTCCAGTTGACTCCTGTCATTCATCTTGAGTTCTCTGCAGTTATAGAACTCAATATCAATTGTCGCCATAATGATTTAAAATTAATGCGATGACCTGCAGATCAATAGTTCACTCAGGAAGCGTAAGCATCACGTGATGTTACACGATTTTACATATTTGGCTTTCGGTTCTGAAGGTACGGCTTTAGTTTTCTACGAAGCACATGTCCTTACACATCTCCTTTCCACAAGTGTATCTATAAAGTATGTATTATGCATATTTGTGTCATAGTATTATATATATAGGTACATACATACATACATACATACGCGTGCGTGCGTGCGTGCGTGCGTGCGTGCGTGCGTGCGTGCGTGCGTGCGTGCGTGCGTGCGTGCGTGCGTGCGTGCGTGCGTGCGTGCGTGCGTGTGC
>NW_012130096.1:1593414-1601287 GCF_000143395.1 Atta cephalotes
CAATTCTTTTATGTAGTGCATATATAAAATACATTTTTTGCTTCAATATTTAATAACTTGGTAAAAAAAGTTACATAATAATTAGCAAGTACAACATGAATAAAAGGTAAAGATTCACTCTTTCTAAAACTATAATCTGCATTTTATATGTGATTTTTAATTCATATCAAATAGAATTTTGCAAAATCTGTAAAAAATGTTTAGATCTCACGGATCTTTATTTAAATCGCTGTATATCTCCATATAATATCAATAAAATAAAAAAGTAGAAATTTAAAATAATTTTCTAACGTAATATAAATAATTCGCATAAAAAAATGAGGCAGTTTCGCGCTGCGCGCCCATTTGGCGCGACCACTGTGTCTCTTGATGTATACACACACACATATATATATATATATATATATATATATATATACATATGTATATATATGTATGTGTATATACATGTATGTATACGCGAAGAGAATTTTTTCTTAAAGTTTATCCTGAAAATATGATAATCGTGGAACAACATTGTATTTCAAAGCATTTTTTAATGTAAATCTTTCTTATTTATTAATTAAAACTACAATAAAGTATAAAATAAGTTTGATCAATTTTACTGAAGTGCATGGTAAAAATCTTTAAAATATTGTACAACAACTACCTATACCTATATTTTAGGATAAATGTTAAAAGAAAATTCTCTCCGTGTATGTGTTTTATATTTGTGCAACAGTAACATCGCAAAGAAGTTCTGAAGCGGGGAAAAATCTATGTGAGACAGAAAAAAATACTGTATAGTGTAGAAATCTAATAGTGCAACATAAGTCATAACACAATACATTTTTTAAAATAATTCTATTTTCAATAATAAAAATACTATAAAATATCATACTTTGAACATTATAAATTTTACATGTTTTATTAATTTAATTTGTTTTATTAATTTAATTTGTATCTTAATATTATATTCATTTGATAAATCAATGATAACAATGATTATGGCAAAGGTTAATTTGACGAGTTACAACTAAGATAACTGTCCTAATTATTGTGCCTGTCTCTATTAGTATGCTTTTGTATTTTGATAATTCATAAAGAAAACGCACAAATAAATAAGAAAAAAAATTTTGTTTGTTAAGTTAAATTATTAATGCATACGGTACCGAAGATAATATTTTATTTTTTGAATATTAAAGTATTTTAAATATTTTTCGAAAGATATGAGAAATTTATGTGAATCCAGTAATACGTATCGCAAGATTTTAAGTTTGTCCCTATTAATGTGCTCTATATTAAAGTTGAGAACGTTGTGTTATGAGTGTACTTTGAAATAAATATAATTGAAATGATTTATGTAATATTAATATAAACAATTAGTTTCAATTTATCTGTTTCAGTAACTATATATTAAAATGAGTCAAATGTGGATAGACACACAAATTGGGGGGCACATTAATAGGGCCATCGTCGCTTAGAGGATTCACTAATAGAGACAAAAATATGTTTTCTATTTTTATCAAAAAGCATTATAAAGCATTATTAACATTTTTTATATTAAAGAAATATTATAAGAAAAAGAAATAATTGAAAAACCGATATTGCAAGCAGATAAAATTAAAACAATATTTAATAATTCATTCAGTAATAAGCAAATTGGTTGAAAAGCATATTAATAAAGACAGTTATCTTGTTTTAATATTCCAAATTGTTGGATGAATTTAAGTTTTATAACATAAATTATATCATTTTTTTTTATGTATTTATGTAGCACGTAGTTTTCCATTATTCGCACTTTAACCAGAAGCCAGAACATTAACATTTATAAATGCGTATGAATTAATAATTCTTATTTAATTCTATATACATAAACATATTTAAAACATATAGTTGTTGTCATACGGTGGATGGATCCCACTCCGTGGACACAGAGACGTTACTACTGTTACAGACTATAAATCGTGTTTGAATATTCCTTGGATCAACAGTCGTAAAATGTTGCATCGGATGAAGCCTGATTTTTTGGATGCCGAGTCTGAAAGTTCAAGAAAAACATGCCTGGAGTCATGCATCGTACGTCCAAGAATATCACGAAAAGGAGATAGCAACGGTATATATGCTCTATTTAGTAATATTTAGTAAAAAATATTTTGTTAACTAAATGCGAAAATTGCAAAATGATAGAGGACTTTTCGATTCAGTTTAATTTAGACAGGTATAGAGAGGATATTGATTTTTAATAATGTTTTATTTAAATACTATCAACTTTATAGAAAAACAGCAAGAGATAAAAATTGTTTTTCTTCTAAATTTTTTTCAGAATTACATAAAATCTTTTATCTTATTTCGCTTTAATATAACATCATTTTCGACGAAATCAATGGATAAAAAAATTAATTTTATGTAATTAATTTGTTAATAGATAAATTTAAATAAATCAAAGGGAAGATAAGACAATATAAAAATCATTGCAGATATCGGTGTGCATTACAATATAATATTATAATATTTAGTTTATTATTCACAGTACACACAGTATTATACATAAAACACGTTCACAATTTTATTCTCTCTTCACAGTGCAAATTGTATACAAAATTATTTAAACAATAAAAACATTAGTAAGATAAAACCACAATAATACTAGTAGTAGAGTGTATCGAAATGCGAAACAATAA
Source organism: Atta cephalotes (assembly GCF_000143395.1). Classification (NCBI taxonomy): domain Eukaryota; kingdom Metazoa; phylum Arthropoda; class Insecta; order Hymenoptera; family Formicidae; genus Atta; species Atta cephalotes. Next base: position 1,596,078 of record NW_012130096.1, read on the forward strand.
AATCACAGATTAAACAAATATACGTCTATATCAAATTAAAAATTACGTCGAAAAATAAAGTTATGTAAAAAAGAGTTCAAAATAAGTAAAGATAAACGTTAATGTTATGTAAAATTTAGTCAAAGATATAGTCAGAAGACAGATTTATATAATACTGCACATAAAATAACATAAAATATAACATAAAATATATATAAAATAAAATAGTAGAAGACAAAAGTAAAAAAAAGCGTAATAAACAATAAAAATGTATATCGAAAAATATATGAAACGCGATTATTTAGTCTATAACTTAATAAATTAAATGTATTATTATCACGCACCGACGTTCACGCTGGCACTTATTGGAATATATTTCTTTCATTTTATCTTAATTTATTCTTGGAGCTATTTTTGTTCATTGTTTAGATAAATTCAATTAGCGACCGATACTAGTCTAAAGCGTGGATAAAATGATATGTTTTTTTCTTCTTTCTTCTTCATAAGAATATTTTAGATGCAATGAATATATGTTTTTTTTCTCCTGTTTTTTTTCCCCTAAATTTTATATAACATATCAATAATATATCATAATTACATAAATATGATTTATGTAACGTCGATAAATATGAAAATAATAAAAAAAACGAGTGTATATTTCTAAATGTCTACTGATTATATTGTATTTCTGTTGCTTCTAGAATTGGAAAGAGAAAATGAAAATTGAATCTCAGTTAAGAATTAGTGAATTGTGGAACTGTGCCATAGTGCCATTAAATGTGCTATTACATATAGAATATTATATATAGAATTTATTTTATGATTGTTTCTCCTTTTGTAAATTTCTTTTTTTTTTAATGGCATTAAGTTTGCAAAACAAGATAGGGAACCTATAAATAAGCGCGCAAAATATAATTATTATAATATTCCATCAGATCAGTTATCAAGTAGTTTAATTGAGAATTATTCAGTTTTCGACCAACGTGATAGTTCTTGATTACTATCAATTATCATGATTTTAAAGAAAAAAAAAGGAAAAAGTATTTGAGATTATTCTTTAGTAAATCAAGTTACTATAGAAATGTCTAATTTTTTTATGAAGTTGAAGTTTCGATATTGACATGCAAAATTCTATGATAGATTAACGACATAAAAGTAAAAAAAAAAATGTTGAAAATGTAATCTTTCACGTATAACTTAGTGACAGATAAGGCTCGCGAAAATAAGACTGTACGCTTCTTTGACTAACTACACACAAATCTTATCATAGACTTTTTTTATGCGAATATAATATTTTTAAAAAATAATAATTTTAATGATCACAAAAAAGTAATAGATCGTCGCCATTCTGGAAAGATGTTTACGTGCATAAACTTGCATATAAATTTAATCTCGAAAAGTAAACTGTTATGTCCTGATAACTCCACGAGTCTTCAGATCTTCTTTTCTTTTGTGGAGAAAAATTATTTGCTTTTTCTCTCTTCAATTACGAATAATTTGTGATGTCTTTAGGATAAAGAATCAATAACACGGTCGATCAAATATTGATTTTCAACGAATTAACTAGTTGATTGCAAGCATCATATAAAAATTATATTAATTATCAATATTCGACATTAATTATCAATATCAAGAAGACGTGCATGCCTAGTGCATAACTCTACGATTTATGAATAAGGCTAATTATCTTTTCAGTTACAAACAAACAATTTTAATCATCCTATTTTTAAGAAATCTTTTCTAATGTACGTTCCAAACAAATTCCATTAGTTATTCCTATGTCTCGAAATCTAAATTCCTAAAAAGAATTATTATGAATTATCACCAAAGATAAACTACTAAAAAACAACGCACCACGTGCGTTCACATATATTATAAGTATACATATATTATAAGAGCCTTTTGCAAAAGCCCTTTCTAAATCACAGTAACATAATGGCTCAGTAGTCGGTCGTTTGAATAACTTAGTTCTCGCAATCGGGAGTAAAATCGCAGTGTTACTTAAAAGATCTCCGACATTTCACAAAGGATCCCTGGTGAGGAATCACCGATTTCGTGAGGACTCCTCATATCAGCTGCCAACCTCGCCTCTTGTTCAAACATAAATAGAAACAGTAAATAATTAGAATTTTTCTCTTAACGACGACCATCTATTATAATTTTCAATTCTCTCTATTTTGCTCACTCTTACCTCAACTTCTCGACAATTACCCTCTTTTTTCTTTTTTTTCTCTTCCTCTTAAAGCCGAGGAAGAGACACTCGCTACTTCGAGATACTATTCATATTTTCTTTCCTTATAACCACTTGAAGAACACTTTGAGTAAGTCGCACTTTTTCTTTTCTTATGGTTACTCGAAGCGAACGCTTTAAATAATTCGCATCTTTTCTTTCCTTATAATTACTTGAAGCGGTAGAATGCTTTGAGTAGTTCGCACCTTGTTCTTTTCCTGATTACTCGATATCTTCTATAGAAGTGATTCGCATCTCTTTCTATTTCCGTGATTACTCGAAGTAGTAAAACTTCGAGTAACTCATATCTCTCCATTTCCAGCCAAATTCAACATTTTCCTCTATGAGAACATTTCATAACCTAAATCCATATCCACCTCGACCCTTAAATAAAAAAAGAGAGAATTTTTAAATATAGATAGTCAAACGTAATCGGCATCGATTTCTATAGGTCCGATTTCTGGTCAAAAGGATTAAATTTCTTAATCAAAATAAAGGACCAACGGTCCTTTAAAATTACAATGTCTCGGCCGACATAATAGCGCTTAGTATTTGCATTTATCTGCATTGACGACTCGCTCTAATGCTTCCAACTTGTGGCACGTATCCACAGAGCGATAAGCCACAAGATAACGGTGTCAGTTCCGTTTTTTCCTTGCCTTCGTCCTAATTCCTGTTTTCCATTAAATAAAGAATCTGGATGTAATAAAACATGATCGCGTCTTATTTTCATTCGATGAAGATGCAATTCTTGATTTATTGTTGTGTCTCTGATAAAAATTTTTCTCAGAATTTTTTATATAACTTTTCAGAATTTCTATATAATTTTTCAGAATTTCTATATAATTTTATAATTTTCTCACATTTTTTATACGAATTAGAACACTTTTCAGAAAATTTATATCTTTTCTCAGAATTTTTCATATATGTTAATTATGAAATATCGTAAAAATTCTAAGATTTTTTGTAAGCGTAATTTCTGATGAAATGTTATAAAATCTAAAAAATTTTTAAATATTTTTTAAAAATTATGGGATGAGAAATTTCAGAATATTTCAGAATTCACTTGTATAAAAAATTCTGAGAGAACTGTAAACTTCCCGCATATTTCAGAGTATTTCTGAAAAATGTTCCAATTCATATAAAAATTATAAGAAAAATTTTCACTAGGCTATTCCACTACTTCATTAAGACATACACGTAGTTGTAATATTTTATCCAAATTATATAGATATTTGTAATTTTAGGTGAACCCTGATGAGACACCCCAAATTTTCGATACTTTATTAAAGAACGTTAAGAAAACTGTAAAAATATTCTTCGATATAAAATTTCGAGGATACAATAATGATTTGCGTATAGATGTTTGTCAATAATACCGAATAAATAACATTTCACAAGTTTAGCAATTAATTAAAACAATTTATGTTATTAACAAGCAAGGATTCGAACCGAAATGAAATTTATGGTCAGAGGCTGTACCCAATTTTCAGTTTCGGTTCCAGTTTCGGTCCTTTTATCGATAACGATTTCGGTCTTTTTAGTCTTTTTCGATATCCGGATCGAAAAAATCCGAAATTCAAGCGGTTTTGGTTCTTTTATTGATGACCATAACTATTTGGATTTAAGTGTTTTTCGATTACGTTATATGATTATCAGTAGAAAAAGGTAAAACAACAAGCATATATTGTATATTTAAGGAAATTCATGTTTATTTTAAGACAATATTGAATTGGAGATATGTAGCACTAAGCAGTGTAAGGCCCGTTTCTGGGCCCGTTTCTGCAACCAATGCAGTTTAACTTTAATCTCGATTCAACTTAGGGTTCTAGCAGAAGGCTGAGTTATAATCTTAAGACAGTTCTTGTGCGTTATTAAAGACATGACACACTTAATTCCAACTCTTAAAACAGTATTTTATGATTAAGATTCAATTCCACAATTCACGATTAATTCTTAATCGTGGTTTAACTTATTCTTTATTTTTGTCCAATTCTAGAATTGAAAAGAGATGAGGAATAAGTTGAACCATAATTAAGAGTACCATAATTAACCGTGAATCGTGGAATTGAGTCTTAATCATAAAATATTGTCTTAAGATTATAAGTCAGCCTTTCTGTTAAGACTCTTACTCTTCATCTTTTTCTAATTCTTAAAAAGATGAAGAGTTAGTTGAATCGAGATTGAAGTTAAACTGTATTGATAGAAACGAGCATGAACATACTAACTCTAAAGTAGTATAAAATAAACAGATCATTTTTTCTTTCTTTGCTGCTGTTTCACTTTTTTATTATCTTCTGTGACGTCATCTACGTCGACTAAATCAGCGATTTATAGCGTCACCAATGATCGTTTACAGCTTTTTGATCATTTTCTATAAAATAACATATTATTCTTACATAAACGATCATAATTAAGCAAGGAAATAAGAAAGTAATACTCCTTGTAATATTGCTACTTAAAATCCTTTTCTTCTTTAAGACTCTTCTAAATAGTTGTTGTGGTAGCAATATTGGATCATGACGTCATAAGTGATACGTTTAAAGTTTTTTGCATAACATTTGTAAATAAAGAGAATTTATATAAAATTAAATAATGAAATTGCTTTAAAACACTTATAAAAATGGGCGAAGACTATTCTTATTTTCCCCTTAATCCCTTCTGAGTCAGTAAATAGTGGCAAAAGAAATGTAACATGAAAATAAGCTACGCATTAAATAAATTTTGATAAACTTCTCGGTTTTCTCGTGCCTTTTACAATTATTTACTAACTATAGGTGTTAAGTCTTCATTTTTACAAGAACCGATCAACCACAGACGAGCATTTCTCTCTCTTTCGATTGTAAAAGAAGAACGCATTGTTCTTGTTGTTCACCATAAGACCGACGTTCAACCGTAGGGATATGTATGGTTATTACATCATAGGTATTTGATGGCTGTAGACTGTAGTCGATGATTGTATTAGGTGTACAACTTTACTTCCGCCGTTTTTTTTCCGAAA
>NW_012130096.1:1605128-1628395 GCF_000143395.1 Atta cephalotes
TTTAAACTTAAACTAATTTTAACGTTTTAAAGTTAAAATTAGTTTGTTAGTTTAGTTACCGGTACGTTTAGGTTAGTACGTACTCGTATATATATACACACACACATATATATATATATATATATATATATATATATATATATCTCAAAAATGACTAATTTCTAGCCATTTAGAATTTAATATAAATATTATTACTAACATTGTAGTAATAACTACAAAACTGGAGCGTCTAATCACAATTATTATTTCACCAATTATACAATTATAGTCATATATACCGATTACTTATCTCTCAATACACATAACATTTTTATTTTAACGATTTATACGTTTGATAATGTATGTTAAAAAAACTAAGCTAAACTTAACTAAGAATAAAAAATAAATAATATCATTAACAGTAGTTCAATATTATTAAATTTATCACTTTCACCTTCAATAGACATGAAGAAATAAATTCATACATTTTAGAAGAACAAAAAAATTGTACATTTGTGTTTGTTTACACGTCGAACGATACTGTGAGATTGTTTTATTATTAATTTTCCATATAAAGATCGTGTGTCGAGTTGATAAAACAAGTATGTGTAAGACCTAATACAATATAATATAAAAGTTTACAATATAATATAAGTATTCGAAAACATTAAATCTATCTTATAAAACGTTAAATTGTAATACAATCTGGATTTAATCGCAAAATCTCGAAGATTCGTTCACAGTCATTTAATTCGCTGTTGTTAAATGTCAGAATTCGCTCTTCTTCGAATTTTCTCTAATAAAATTGCTTCCGAGTTACATAATTCCCCATTTCTCTGAAATAAGATGCCACACAATCTGATACATCTCGAGAACTCCTCGGTCTCAAACCCCTGGAGAATTTTCGCGCGAGGCGTGTTTGTATAGGAAGATGTAAAGCTGAAATATTCATCGCTAGATTCAAGCCATGACTTCTTCTCGCCAGAACTTTGCAAGTAATATTTAAAAATAATTTTTCCCCTTTTTTCTGTTTCTGTCAATATATGAATAATTTCTGTCTACATTTTTATTAGATCAATATTATATGCAAGTATCACATTTCTGCAAAAGAATTTATAATGTATCTAGTGGTATACAATATTAAAGTGTCACATATAATAAAAAAAGAGAAAGAATGTAACCCCAAGGCTGTTTGCCAAATCTTTACTCTGAATAACAGAATTAATTCATGGATCATGAGTATTCATAATTAATTCTTATCAATAATATATACAGGGTGAAATAATGCCCACTAATTATACAGTGTTATTCTTAATAAAAAACTAAGTCGAAAAGTTTTGTACCATTTTGTAATTTTCGCAATAGTTAACGAGATATTAATTGTTAAATATTGCCAAATAAACGGATGAAATCAAATAATTTTGAGATATCTTTCCGTGTTCATTGTGAAAGATTTTTGAAGATTTTTTTTAAAGAAAATCTTATGAGTTCATAAAGATATCTTAAAGCTGCTTTAATCGATTTTAGACATTTTGCTCACAGGGTAACTAAAAAAAAATATTGCAAAAATTGTAAAATGGTAAAAGACTTTTCGTCTCAGTAGTTTATTAGGAACAGCAGCATATATTTAGTGGGCGTTATTTCAGTTACACTCTGTATATCATTAGTTTTTATTTTAAAACCGTTTTAAATAATATATCTTAAAATGTTAATGTCTCTGTGATTGATTTATGATATCTTAAAACATTACTTAAAACGGTCTTAAAATACGTACCGATTCCAGTTCATAACGTAACTCTCTTATTCATAGTAAAGTTTTGGAACGCAACCAAGAAGAAATTTCTCGAGGGAGTAAACTAAATCTAAAGTGTCGGAAGTGAATGCTTTTCAGTACAAGCAGAACAATTAAAAAATAGGTATTATATTCATTCAAACAGTTTATATTTCATAAAAAACGACTGTGCTGAAAAAATATTATCATTCTTATTTTTATTTCATTATATACTGACCAAGAAATTTATTAAATTTTAATACATATATTATTTTAATGATACTAACTAAACATTTACTGTAAATAAATATTTACTCAATAAAAAATTGATAAATTAAATTAATAATTCTTGTGGCAAATAAATATTATTAATATATATACATAAATATATTTATTTTTAGTACATATCTAGTATTATTTAAATAAATATTTATTAAAATTTAATACATTTCATTTTAATATCACATTCAGAACCATATTTAAAAGCAGAGATTTTATACATTATACGATTTTATGCATTTTATGCGATTATACAATAAATAGCATAAAAGGGACAGCTTCTTTTAATGAATAGATTCAGTTTGTACGCTTCAAAAATACATAAAATATAAGTTGCAAACTAATTGAAGAGAGAAAGCTATTACACTTTTACTGAATATTTTAAGTTCATTTACTTAAATTGTGAATCTGTTATCATAGAATAATTTTTCCTATATCAATATGAAGATGCGGAATATATAAATAGAGTTTATGAATTAAAATTGTAGTCAGAAAGCTCTTGAAAAGCATTTATAAAAGTATTTATAGTAGTTTTAACCATTTATACTAGTTTTTGATATATAAAATTGTCAAGGAGAACATATTTTAAAATTAAAATGTATTATAACGCGCTCATATCATTATCTCACGATAACTAAACGAAGTGAGATGATAACATATAATTAAATATTCAAGTAACCCAAAGATAATGTGACAATTTGATATATATTAATATGGAACTAGGACCATTATGTTTCTTGTAAAATGAACTAATTATAGATTATAATAAACGACCGGCTGTCCATAAATCGCATGTGGATTACATTAAATTTTGTATCGTGGATTATGCATTTTGTATCTTTATGTCTCAAAAACTATTATTCGGAATGAAAAATGGCAAATATTTTAAAACTTAATTTTTCAGGAACTTTTGTTGTGATATTTTAATTTGCGAATTTCGGAATGATTTATAAATTAATAATATTCTTGTATAATCTCTTTTAAATAGCTAAAAAATAGTTTTTTGAGTAAATGAAAAAATTTCTTGTTTATATAATGTATATATATTTTGTCGGTAATCGTTATTGGTAATCTCTCTATTCAAAAATACATCAATACATCAAATATCACTTATCTACAATACATAATAAAAAAATTATTATTTTGGAGTTGCTTGCACAAAAAGAAGTAAAACATAAACAAAAATCTCTATCTTAAAAGAATCTTTTAGTTCTCTATAATCATTATTGCATAAAAATTGCAAAATTATAAATATTACAAAATTTTAATAACTATAAAATATTCAAATTTTCTAAAATTTCCCCAAATAAGCTAAAAAATTTTCCCCATTTTCTACAAAACTTTGTTTTTAAGTTGTTAGCAAGTTAGTTGTTGCTGTGGCAAATTAGCAATCTATATATATTTAGTACTTTTTTTAAGATACTATACGAGATTTTAATTTTTGTTATTATCCACGATCGATCTTTCTGCTATATTTTTCCCGAGGAGAAAGATTTTTCGAATCCTCATTTAATGAAAAAAATAAATAAATAAAAAAAAATGTAATCTACACTGTAGTGTAATCTTATCTCTAAAAATGTAATCTCATAAAGAATTCGAATTAACGTCTTGGAAGTTCCCAGTCGTGTTACATTTCTCCGTAACGGACAAATATCGCGGTGATGGTCTCATGAGATACGCGACGATGCGTGCTTACAGGAAGAACCGGAATGAGACGAGATAGAAGACAGAAAGGTGGTCCACAGTGATTCTCTTCTTGCAATTGTCTCGTTTATTCACGATATCGGGGTGTATTAAGGCAACGTGTTGCGCGACGTACCTCCATAATTCATGATACACGAAACAAATACGTGGGCGAGACCGCGTTAAAGAAAAGCGGCCGGGATAGAAAATTGCTACGAACTTCTCGTGATGTATGAGCGCCGCATTGGAATGAATTATTCATGCCGGGTAAAAAAATATCGGAAAATCGATATTATTACGAGGAAAGCGTTTTCAAATATATCGTAATATCTCACATGTCATGTTACGATAATTAAATGAAGTGATGATGGGTAAACGTTTCGATAATTCATTAATGATGCAAATCTGACGCGGTATTACTATAGGATTGATATGAACTGGAAATATTGGCTGCATTCGGCAGAGAAAACAATTTTGAAACCGTTGTAAAATTCTTTAACATGATTGGTTTATACATTTAGATCTACAAGAAACAATTGTAGATGAAAAATTTTACAAAAGTTGCAAAGCAGCTTTCTCTGCTGAATGCAGCCATTGTTTCTTGTAAAGTTTGTTAAGTTACTGTCTTCAACATAGTTTACTAAACGTTTCTTCGTAATGTAATAAACGGTAATTTTCGCGATACTGAGTTTTGTCAAAGGTTAAAGGCCGTGTTTTGTGCGTGGTGAAAAGGTCATTATAGTCTTCATTAACATTTTCTTACAGATTATATTATGAATCCACATTGTAACGATTGCCCTACGTACGAAGAAGCGTACAGGAAGTCACTGGAATCCCCGGAAGAATTTTGGGGCGAGATTGCCGGGTGTCTCGATTGGAACAAACCATGGCACAAGGTCTTGGATAATTCCAACGAGCCATTCACGAAATGGTATCTCAAAAAAAATTATTAAGAATTATATCATATAACTGTAATCATAATTCTTCTGAGATTATTCAATTTTTTTTATTCCCATTTTAATGGTTTTCGAAAAAAAGGAAACTTCGCAAATTTTCCATTACCTAAGTCCTAAGCTTTGCGAGTTTTTTTAATTTTTTTTAATCAAAATTGAAAACTGTTAGTTAGATTTAAAAGAAAAAAACATTTGAGAATGTTAACCTTTAGACCATCGGAAACCCGATATATCGGCTCATTTTATTAATTTCATGATATAATTAAAAACTATGATATAAAAAAAATCAGTAAAACTAAAAAATAAAAAAAATAAAAATAAAAATAAAAATAAATAAAAATAAAAATAAAATAAAAAATTTTTTTAATAAAAAAATATCAAAAACTCAGAAAACAAAAAAATAAAAAAGAAAAAAGCTACTCAAACTCTCTACATCGTTAGCTCTGGATAAAGCCGAAGGAAAGTTCTATCCAAGATTTATTTTGCTACTATTTTACATGCAATAATGGCTTCAGCATTCAACATTATTATTTTCTGACCTTACCATAGTATTTAACAATTTCAAAACTATTATATGCACATATTATTTACAAATTAAATAATTTTAATTTTTTCCATAACTTTCCGGAAAGCCGATATATCGGCTCAAGCCGTGATGGAAATGTATAGAATATAAACACATGTTTTTATTACTTTTCAATGAGATTTTGATAATCTTTAATGGAGATCTAAAGATTAAAAAAATATGAGATATTTCCAAATGTTTACAAACTAAAAAGTGTCTTCTATAAAATAATGTATCAGTTTTTATATTATTTTTGCAATAATTAACTTTTTTCATAAGAAAAGCAAAAATAAGCGTTTGACAATAGGAATACAGTGGCAGAGAAATGTCATATATTCCTATTCTTTTTCTTTCACAGAAATCATCTATACAAAATACCTACAAGTGAATATATATGAAAAGTTTTATTTTGATATGTAAAATGTTTTTTCTTGATTTTATTTACATATTTCATACTTTATTATTGTTCACAAGATGTAACGCAACAATTTTTTTTGAAGAGTTTTCCCATAAATGTAAAAAATAAAGCAACATTATATATAAAGATTAGGTTTAGCATATGGTCTGTCTTACAAACAATTAGGTCAAGTACATTGCACTCTAATTTTATACAATATTTAAAATCATACAATACATTATACAAATTAAAAATATTTTGAGAAAAGTAAGAAAAAGAGAAATATAAATATAAAACATATTTTAAAAACTATAAATATATACAATGATTTAATTTTATCAATATATTTACTTTACCTATTTTATATGTATATCTATTATTTACTAATTGTAATTTGCAAAAGAAAATCGTAAAAATTTTATTTTCATCATGGAATGCATCCTAAAATATAAAATACAAAATATGTTTCAATTATATTTAAATTGCTATTTGAAAATATTTCTTCAGTAAAAAATAACGCGATTTATTATAAAAATAATAGGGAACTTATATATAATAATAGAGAATATATATATATATATATATATATATATATAAAACAGTAAGTTAATTTCAGTACTGTTACTGTAAAAATATAATATTATCGTTACTGATACAGATAGAAGAAAATCGTTACTCTGCAAAAAGTAATAATAATGATACAATTAAGTAAAGCGTTACTTTCCAACTTTGCATTTAAATATACGACATTATATAGAGATTTATATAGAGCTTCACTTGAGGAATTAATAAAATCTAACAATTAATAAAATCTTTCCAATTGAATACTTTATGACTGCAAAAAAAGATACAGAAAACTGATTTTTTCCTTCCTAGGTTTATCGGCGGTGAACTGAACGCTTGTTACAACGCGGTAGATCGCCACGTGCATGCCGGATACGGGGAGAAAACAGCCCTTATTCATGACAGCCCCCAAACGTCGTCAATACGCAAAGTGACGTATAACGAGCTCTTGGAAAAGACGTCCGTGCTGGCGGGCGCGTTGGCGGATCTAGGCATACGCAAAGGGGACAGGGTGATTATATACATGCCGCTAATCCCCGAGACTATAATCGCAATTCTCGCTACTGCCAGACTAGGGGCAATTCACTCGGTGGTCTTTGGAGGTAATAACAAGATGATGGTAATCGCGACCGTTATGTAAATTAAGTTCGCTGCCAGAGTTGCACACAAATTCCTTACAAATTCTTCAGCCTAAAATTCTATAATTTTTCTGATTTCCAAATAAAATTTCATGATTTTCCTTGATAATTTCAACATTTTTTTAATTTTTTTGGATTTCCTGAAAACCGTCGAATATTTTGTTGAGAGAGCAATTTAACATAATGTAAATTACTATTAATTCAATTATTAATGTTGTTAACACTGCTTTAATTATTGAGTTAGTAGTATTCCAAAATTGCGAAGATGTGATATTAAACTTTTTAAAGTCAAGAATTTTAATTTTCAAAAAATTTTGCAAAATTTTTTGTCTTTTCCCTGATTTCCCTGATCGTTTTCAATTTCCCTGACATTTCCCTGATTTTCAGGTTTATGACAACCCTGACTGTTAAAATATGCGTACCGAGATGTCTTTCATGTGGATCACCTAAAAATAGAATCGATACACGGAAAGAATTATTCTTTTTAAATTTACTCTGAAAATATAGTAATTGTGGTACAATACAATATTTTAAAGATTTTTAGTTTTTACCTTGCACTTTAGTAAAATTAATCAAACTTATATTTTATACTTTATCGTAATTTTATTGGGAGTACAAATAAATTTCCGCCGTTTTTTATCAAAAATTAAGCATTTATTGTGAAAGAACGGTACATAATGTTTTATTCAAAGTAATGATCATCGCTAGCCACTACTTTTTCCCATCTTTCTGGTAGCATGTGGATACCGCGTCAGAAGAATGCTTCATCTTTTGAGGCTATCCAATCATCGATACAATTTTTGGTATTTTCATATGATGTGAAGTGCTGCTCAGACAGGCCATACGTCATCGATCGGAACAAGTCGGAAGGAGCAATGTCTGTTGAATACGGCGGGTGGGATAGAACTTCCCATTTGAGGGTTTTTAAGTAGGTTTTGACCAGCGCTGCAACATGTGGTCGAGCATTATCATACAGGAAAATAATTTTGTCATGCCTGGAGTAATAGTGGGCGCGTTTTTCCTTGAGTGCTCGGCTCAATCTCATCAATTGTGTTCGATAGAAAGCCCCAGTAATGGTCTCGTTCGGTTTGAGCAACTCATAATACACGACACCAAGCTGATCTCACCAAATACACAACATGAGTTTTTTTCCATGAATATTCGGCTTGGCTATCGATGTTGAAGTATGGCCAGGTTATGTCCCCATGATTTCCTCTTCTTTGGGTTATCGTAGTGAATCCATTTTTCATCACCAGTGACTATACGAATGCAAAAAACCCTTTCGTTTATGCCTGGCAAGCAGCATTTCACATGTGAAAAATCGGCGTTCAACGTTTCTCAGCTTCAGTTCATATGGAACCCAATTCCCTTGCTTTTGAATCATTCCCAATGATTTCAAACGACATGAAATTGTTTGTTGATCACTCCTAATGTAAGTACAAGTTCTTTTTGCGTTTGGCACGAATCTTCATCCAATAATGCTTCCAATTCCGCGTCTTCGTACATTTTCGCCCTTCCGCTACATTCTTTGTCTTCGACGTCAAATTCACCGTTCTTAAACTTTTGAAATCACTCACGACAACTTCTCTCACTTAAGGCAGCATCACCATATGCTTCTACAAGCAATCTATGAGCCTCAGCTGCAGATTTCTTCAAATTAAAGAAGTAAATCAAAAGTTTTTGCAAATGACTCTTATTCGGCTCAAAACTCGACATTTTCGTACAAAAAAAAATATATGATGCTGATACAAAATCGCTAATATTTCAAGGTTATGATGTTGCCGAATGTCCAATCTTACGATATGTCGTTTTACATCAAACTATTTTTAACTATAGTTTATTAGTGGCGCCGTCTTTTGCAAACGGCGGAAATTTATTTGTACTCCCAATATTAATAAAGAGAGAGATTTAGATTAAAAAATTTCTCGAAATACAATATTATCCCACGACTATCATATTTTTAGGGTAAACTTTAAAAAAAAATTATTTCCATGTAGTAAAATGTACAAGTACAAAATTGACTACGATTAAAATTCGCATATTTATGTTATGTTTCTTACATACACATATTTTTTTATCTATTTCATTATTTAAAAGGCTTTTTGTTTAAAAGATAGATAAACTTATTCTTCAAATGTCTTTTAAACTTTCAAGTCACTTTTACAGTGATATAAAAAATCCAGTCGCATAGTAAAAATATTTCTACTATAAACATTTACCAATTCGATTACAATACGATTATATTTGTAAATATGCATTTAATTTCAGGTTTTGCAGCAAATGAATTGGCATCTAGAATAGATCATGCCAAGTCGAAAGTCATTATCGCTGCGAGTTGTGGCCTCGAACCGTCCAAAGTAATTAAGTAAGTCTTTTCATTTAAAATATTATGAGAGATTTATCAAAATTGTGTTTTTAGCTCTTTATAAGAAATTCGTAGAAAACTCTCCAAAAAAATGTTAAATATATATTGATATTAATTTAATAATGTTAGTATTAATTTATATATTTTAAGTAACAATTTTTTCAATTCATTTATTTCCCATTCCTGCAATCTGCCAAATATCTTTTAGACATTCTTATTCATATAAACTCTTGCATCTTCGTTGTCTTTTTATATTCTGTCTTTAATTCAAAATGGAAAAAAATAGCGTGATTCAACAAAATTACAGCTTTCTGACCGAGTTCAACATCTATAGCTAAGCAGATTTAATGATTCAACAAAGAAATTATGTCTGTAAGCAATTATCAATAATTCAGCAAATTTTTTACTGAATTATGAACAATGAAAATTGCTAATGTAACAAGTTGTTTTCATTGCAGCAGCAAAGATAGCAGACACATAGCGTACCATCTTAGAGATAGTACATTGTTAAAAATTTTTATTTATGCATTGGATTGATTTTCACACAGAAAATTATTTTTGCCTTATTAGATAAATTTACTATGTTGTTATAAAAAATATAATCAATCACTTATTTTATTTAGCTAACTTTGCTACTTTAACAAAAAACTGGCTGTCCGTATATTACGGCTGTAGATTTGTTAAATCAGTGAAGCTTTTATTGTTTTAACAAATTTTTTTTTCTGTGTTTAGATATACAACTATGTTAAACAACGCCCTGGATATGATCATTGTACCGAAGCCAAAGTGCATCGTATTTCAGAGAAGAAATGTGTGGGAAGCTCCGTTATTCGAGTCACAGTTTGACTGGGATGATATCATGAAACGATCAAAACCTCATCCGTGTGTAATGGTCGAAGCTAACGATCCACTGTATATACTGTATACATCGGGGACTACAGGTAATACTTAACGTACATAGCTAATATTATAGAGGAACCCAGTGACGTTTCTGGATGAAGGAGATTTTCTCATATATAATTTATAATTTTCTTCCTTTGATTTCTTACACTTCGAAAAAATTTTCTCTTCTACTCCCCTTCATTCTCGAAAATATCTCTTGCTTCTTTAGTGTTATAATAAATTAGCTTCCTTTGATGGAACATCGAAATCAAATCTCTGTTGCGCAATCACAAAAATTATTTGATATTAGGGGAACCAAAGGGGATTTTAAGGCCAATCGGCGGTCATTTGGTGTCACTCTGCTGGTCCATGCAAACGATTTATGGACTAAACAAAAATTCTATTTGGTGGGTAGCCTCCGATATGGGATGGGTTGTCGGGCATTCCTACATTTGTTATGGCCCTCTCGTTAAGGGCGCGACGAGCATCATGTACGAAGGAAAACCTGACAGAACACCGGATGCTGGTCAATATTTCAGGTTTGAATACTTTTTTATTAAAGCATTTTGCTTGAGAAGCGTTTTCTAATAGGAAAAGAAAATTTCTTTTATTCAAAATTAAATTTTTATCAATGTTTTTGTTGAAAAATACGCAGCTTAAAAAGTCTAATATTTTTCATAACTGAAAAATCAGTTTTATAACAGCCCGAAAAAGTTAATAAATATTAACAGTAATTTTTTAAATTGCGCTATTTTTCTTTCTCATATAATAATTTTAATTCTTCAAGAAATCTATGTGGACGGTATTCATAATCCATTCTTCTATTAAGACCGTCTTAATGTAATGTCTTGTTGCTCTGTTTGGTTCATGACATCTTAAGACGGTCTTAAATGTAAGATCCGACTATGAATATCTATTTCTAGAGCAATTCCTTTGTACGCAAATGAGATGCTAGTACGTGTTTGACTTATTTCGTTTATTACTACTTCTACGGATTATCTTACTTTCGTATGATGTCACATCATCTGTAACGACTTCATCTTTAAGAAAGTTTTTTCTTTTTTCCCAGACTTATTGAGCAACATAGCATAAATGGAATATTCTGCGTGCCTACTGCTCTAAGAGTTATAAAACGAGCGGATCCGGAAACGCTTTTGGGGAAAAAATATTCATTAAAATCGTAAGTTTCGAATCAATCCATCAATTACTAATTCTCCGATATTTAATTATTTCGAACTGTAATATAATACACAATAAAGAAAAGAATAAATTATCGTAATCTCCATCTTTTTTAAAATAATTTTGTGTAATATATGTTATTCGTATCGAAATATGCCTCTTTTTGTACGCATGATTTTGCTAAAATATTTAAAAATTCAATTAGATCTGAAAATAACTTTGTTAGACTATCAAAATAATTATAAAGATACTCAATGCTGCAAAAAGTTTTGATATTTCAGCAACTAGTGCGAATGTCCTACATAATTATTTTTATTCTAACAAATTTTCAGATTTCTTTCTAACTAAACGTATTTTAGCAAAACTGTTCTTCCCGTTATAATTAAACAAATTCCTATAAAAATTAACTACAAAGATAAGACCATGTAAATACACCATTTAAAAGTAACATAACATCGATATTATAATTTCTCATTCAGCAATGCAACTGTAATACGTAACATAAGTATTGTTATATTATATTATTTATATTGGTAAATGTATAACATTAATCTCAGTAAACATAATGTTACATATACTTTTTAGTTGCAATGTCAGCTCAACAAGATAATTATAATATAACACAGTGTGTTTACTGGGATGTAATATGTTACTTTTAATTGATGTTTACTGAGAAACAAATTCCTTATACAAGCAACTTTTCTTTCAGCTTAAAAACAATATTCGTGGCCGGCGAATTTTGTGATTATGAAACGAAAGCTTGGGCAGAGAAAACGTTCAAAGTACCCATCTTGAATCATTGGTGGCAATCGGAGACCGGACATCCCATCACAGCGCTGTGCTTAGGATACGGTCATTACGCGAATTTGCCCAAATTCAGTACGGGACTTCCTATACCTGGATATGAAAGTGAGTCCTCTCGATCGTTTTCAGAAATGCTTCCGAGAACTTTTTTATTATGTCTCTATGTTTGATTATTTCCCTGTAAACATTTCACTTCATAATAATCTTTTTGATTATCTCTATACACTTACAAATTTATCATCGACAGTACATGTCTTGCGCGAAGACGGGAGTAAAGCGCCACAACACGAACTCGGGCGTATCGCGATAAAATTACCATTGCCACCTGGATTCATGTTGACACTTTATCAGGCATCCGAGAGGTTCAAGCAAGTATACTTCTCGACATTTCCGGTAAGTAAATGTGCACGACATTATCGTGTGTAAATTACGTTTATGATGTCATAGAGTAAATGTATATTTCGTATATATATATATGTAAACTTATCCAAGAAACGCAAATTAATAAAAAAATCAAAATAATCTTATTTTGATTCTTAATATCAATTAACAGTTAAATTTTATAACAAAAAAATCATTTTGACTTTCATGACGAAAAAATAAAGTCAATTTGATTTTTTCTTGATGTGTCAATTTTGTATTCCTTGGGTACTTTGGGGCTTATTCATTTACTCTTTTTTTATCTCATCTGATTCTCCTTAGAAACTTAAGCTGCCCTTAATAATATTGCAATTATTTTATACAATATTATTGAAAACATATTCAATGTAGCCTTGATTAATATCATGCAATCAAATATTGTGCAATAATATTGATCATGTAGGAATCGTTTTAACTTACAAGAATCTTTCGCGATTTGAAATCTTGAAAGCTTTCGAAAATATAAATGTTGAAAATATTTGTTCCAAAAAAAGAGATCAACTCCAGATTCTCCCCTTGCCGGAGGATCTATTGTTAAAATCAGGCTCGGAGATTATCTAATTATTTTAATCATGAGATGATCCTATTAAAATCAAGTTCGGGGGTCATTTATTTCGCTCGTGAGATGAGATTTCGATATTCTTGCAGGGTTACTATGACACGATGGACGCGGGATACATCGACGAGTTTGGCTATGTTTATGTCACAGCGAGAGACGACGATATTATAAATGTAGCCGGCCACAGAATATCCACGTCTGCGTTAGAAGATATTATTTTAGGTCATGCCAACGTGGTGGATGCTGCAGTTATCGGTGTACCCGATCATATGAAAGGAGAAGTACCGCTATGCCTTTACGTTAGACGAGAAGGTACGTTCGTAAGATAAAAGTACCAGTAGCCGGACGTTTAAACATAGATTGTAAATAATACAATTTATAATATCAGAAAGATTTTTAATATAAATATTTATATTCATTTGAAAACTCAAGACTCCCTTAAGCAAGGAAGAATTATTTCAACTTACTTATAACAATTAAATATTAAATTATTAATTAAAATATTTAAATAAGTAACAGAAATGCGTCAATGTCCCGTGGCCGGATATTGGGACGTAATTATCTCATTGGTTACGTTTACATTGTGCATTTAATTCGCGGCCTATACAATAGGTGTTTTTGTTTAATCTACAGGTTAAACAAGGATACCTATTGTATAGGCCGCCTAAATGCACGTAGCTAGTGTCCAACTACAATTAGGAAATTTGTATGCTGATAAGAAATATTAATATAAATAGATGTTTAATGACAAAAGACAACTAATTCAAATTGCTTTTTACCTTGAAAATCAATTTGAATTAGTTGTGAACAGACTGGTTTTGTTTTATATAAAAATTAAGCAAAGCACAGAGCTAAGAATAATTATATTATATTATTATTAAACCATCTAAATAATTATATTAAAGTTGATTGATAGAATGCAAAAGTTTTTGCAGATTATCATTATGCTTGAGCATAGAAGAAAGGAGAAAATTATGAAATAACTCTAAATAACTAAAAAAAAATTATGAAAGTTTTACTGAAATAACTTAGTAGGATAACTTAGTAGGTATTCATGTGATATGATTACTTTAGTAGTTTGAATTATTTTTATAAAGTGGTATCAATTATACAAGAACCAACAAGGGTCATTTAAAGGAAAAAGAAATGGAAGATATTATACAAATAAAAATTCAAATATATAATATGTAATTACAAATGTAATTTACAAAATGTAATTTACAAATGTAATTTACAAAAAATTATTAATTTAAAAGAAAAAAGTTGAAGTTATGGAATAGAAGAGAGGATATGAAATATCATCAACTAATATATAGTACAATTTTACACTTTGGATATATAAATACATTTGGTTATCAAATTTAGTTCGATTATATTATTTGAAAGTCACATTAAGATCTCTAAGCTGGACTTATAAAATGCTATCTGCATACTTGAAATGCAGCTTTTACGATCAACGCAGTAAAACAACAGTAGCCATCTTATAACGTCTAAGCAGGCTGTAAAGAAGTTATATCTTGATGGTCGCCTCTCCAGAATGCTACAAGACATTATTCTACAACCATTTTCTTTCTTTTGTACATAATTATTTAGATGATTCAACATACTTAATAATTTTTAGATCTGTGTATTTAGTTAAATAAATATTTCAAAAAATTTTTCCGTAATAAATTTCAATTTATTAACTCAGTATTGAAATAGTAATTTCAATCAAAATCCAAATTCAATCCTGATTAACTTATCAAGTGATATCTACATAATTACTTAATAATTTTCTTTAAGACATTCATTTCTTATTGATTTAGAATTATTAATCTTTTTTTATGGAAAGAAATATTTGATTAGAGATAAATCATATAATTAGTAATTTTACTGCGAGCAATTCTATCAGTTGAATTAATCATCCATTATATATACGTTAATTAAAATTTAATCGTAGTATCATATAACAATCGGAACATACTCCAATTAATTTATTAACATCCATATTATTTTAATGTAAAAAAATTATTTATTTTTTTATTATTTGACATATACGAAAGAGGAAAGATAGAGATTAAGATAGAAATTAAGATGAGTTTCACTCTCAATAATTCTATTTAATTAATCCTCAATTAAGTTGATGGAAGTTTGGTCGTCCTAAATTAATAATAGCAGATCGAGTATGTGTGAATTATTAATATACAATAGGATTAACAAAAGAATCATTCTTCTTCAGATGCGACAAGCAATGAAGAAGAGATAAATCAAGAGCTAATCGCTCGTGTGAGGAAGATGTTGGGACCGATCGCATCTTTTCGCACCGTCGCCGCCATTACTGCGCTACCCAGAACGCGATCGGGGAAAATAATCCGGAAAGCAATCGCTACGTTGGCGCGATCGAAGCAAGTCAAAGTAAGACCGTGTAAATTACACGACAGAAGCACACTTATTACGCGCCGAACAGAATCAATCGAAATTCAAATGTCGCGAATTCGATGTGAAGTCGTTCGTTATCTCACCAAACATAAAAGTAATTTGGCAGCATTCAGCAAAGAAGGCAACTCTGTAGCTATTTGTAAAATTCTTTAATTGGTTTACAAATTTATATCATTTTTACGATGATGTTAGCAGAATATCCTTAAGAAACATCTTTAATACTAAAACCACGAGTCTAAATTGATCCAATCGCATAAATCTGGCTTTTTAAAGGAGAGAGTTGTTATAAAAGTAAAATTACTTGTTTTAATTAACTTGTTTTAATTTACGAAAAGTCTCAAAAATCTAAAGCTCTAGCTAAAGATATTTCATAAGAAATTTTGAAAAATATCTTGAAGTTATGTCTTATAGATTTTAGATATTCTGCATACTGGGCTGTTACTTTTGTGTTTAGCCGGATTTTACGAGTATATATCGTCAGTGAGCGAAATGCAAAAGGAATGTATTAATATTTTAATATATTACGTCGAGAGAAAGATTGATAATGCGATATTTGAAGAGAATCTTCCTTTAAATTTGAAAAACTTACCCCACCCGCTGCTTCTCCTTCCGTCGTCCCTAACTTGAACTTGACTTTTCAGATTTCGAGCACGATCGAGGATCCAACAGTATTTCGCGAGATCAAGAAGGTGCTCCAGAAGCTTGGCTACGCGAAACTAGCTCCAGATCCGCAATGACCGTCTTTTAAGTCAATGATTCCTCCGCGCGCGCAATGTGAGAGAAAATGGGGGGGAAAAAAAAGAAGAAACTTCCTGAAAACTGAGGATGTCACAATTCGAGCGCGGCGATCTATCTCTTTCCGATTGCAGGATGTCCAATCTTGTTGTGATCGGAACTGGACAAGCATGAATGCGGGAAGGCGAGAGAGAGAGAGAGAGAGAGAGAGAGAAAGAAAATCAATTTAATATCCGTATTTTTCTTTTCATTTTCTAGCGTATTTTCTCTACTCTAACCGAAATGTATATTAAGACGTATATTAAGACGTATATTAAGAAATTCACATGCACGGAAAGTAAAATAACCTGTTTGTTGAGAAAAAAGTGCAAGTAATAAAAAAAAGGATAGATCCATCATCTTGAAGTTGTCTATTTTATTCGATATCGATTAATGATCGATTTTAGTAGTCAGGAAATGTACAAAAACGGGAATGTACAAAAATCATCGAATAATTCGAGCAAATAAAACTTTCATTTTTGCGCGTCAAGTGCGAGGAATCTGTATACCCAATGAATTCGCAGATATATAATATATGTATAATATATTCCCTTAAGAAAATAGATTCTATTAAAAAAATATTCTCTTAAAAAAGAGAAAAAATTTAGAAGACAATTAAGTTAGTGCATTTTTGCTTGTTTGTTATCGAACGATTTTAATGAGCTTCAACAAGTTTAGAGTGATAGATCATCAGTGAAAACTATTTTAATAAGATATTCTAGACGAAAATAAAACACGCGCGGAGCGCGGGACGCATTTGTGCGCCTTGAATATTTGCAAATTCGATTAACTACTATCCATTCCATTTTTTATGATTTGAAAAAATATACATAGGAAATCCGTCATACTGTAGGAATGTACAGTGACGTACATCCACATCCCTATTAAAATTATCAGGGCACATTTTTTTGCAAATTTGTTTTTAATGACAATATAATAAGAAACAGTATAATAATAATTGTAATATTAATTTTATAATTATAAATTGTTGTGTAACACTATTTTGTTGATTTATTCAATAAATTTCTTTTTTCAACTCTTACCACCACTTTAATAATAATTATTCAATAATAATTATAATATTAATCATATATTTCCTTAAATGTTAATTTCTGCAATCGATATCAATCTTACTCCCACTTCCGTGTATCGCACCTCAGAAGAATAAAAATATCGTGTTTTTCTTGTTTTATTATCAAGGAGACTCAGTTATTATTTGATCATCATCCATTTATAATTATTCCAATGCAAGTTGCCGTCGTTCAGTTTATCTAATAAAAGGAACACACGCTCTTGAGTTTGTTTGTTTCGATTGTGTAGGTCTCCTTATCTATATAATCGAATCTATTTGCTCTTGTATCAGGCTATAAATATTTTTTCCCCTTCTCCCCGTTTCCCCCCACCCCCCACCCCATTACCCGTCGCGTCATAGCACGTGGACGCATGTATTGTTTGTATAGCTCTGCGGTACATAGTATGTGAGTTGTGTGTAATATGTTACATTATTACTAATTCGCCCGGATTTCATCATGCCCGTTCGGTTTACTTAATATCTCGTGTGCTCGCCTTGCATCGTCACATATTTGTCACATTGAAATAATGATCTTTTTTTTTCTTTATTATTAATCTGTCGTAACACTTAAGCAAGTTTTTTTTTCTTTTACTCGACGACTTTCAGCACCTTGCCAATTGCGATAGTTTTATCTGAAATTATATAAGTATATACATTTATATATTACATAAGTAATAAAATTAAAAAATTACATAAGTATATACATCGTAAAAATTATCACAAACAAAAGAAAAAACGATAGTGACAGAGGAAAAAAAGTCGCTGAGTTATCATCAGTACTCACTTTCATCCCTAAGAGTAAAACGGCCCATTTGTTGGAATAACTTGAATCTTTCGAGACATATAACTCCCGCGCACTCAATTCTCATTATAGCCACCTGATCTTGCTTGACAAACCTCGGCCTCGTTTTGCTTTTATCGCCAGTTTTCTTATCCACCAGACAGATCAGCGCCTTTACTGTGACTTCCTCAGCGGCGCAATGAATATGCATGACTGCACTATATCCCGCACAAATAATGCTCTTGTGTTCGAGAATTACTACCTGCGCGTCAAAGACCTTGCCGGTCTTTATAGGATTATTACTGTCGCATAAAACAAATCCGGGACTGACGTCTTCCTCTTCGATACCTTTTAGTTTGATCTTGACATTTTCCCCAGGTCCGACAGATGTTACTTCTTCGTCGTCCGACCACAGCTGGTCCACCGTTACTGCCGTCTGCAAATTTTAAACAAAATATTCTCATAAACGTACATTATCTTACTTAGGCTATAAAATATGAAGCATTAAAAATTACATAATAAAGAAAATATTACAATTTTTCTATATTAAATTGAAGCAAATCGTTGTATCAGTTAGAATTCTATATAAAATCATTTTTATTGTTAAAACAATAAAGTTATTGGTTGATAGGCTTTTTGTATAGAAAAGTTTGTTAATCACTTTCTTAAGAAATTTTGGAAATTTTAGAAGGAAATTTAACAGAATTTAACAGAAATCAACATTTTATGCTAATATAAAATATAATTTAGATTTAGAATAATATAAATTAATATTCAAAAAATATATATAATTATATAAATATAAATTAATTTCAGAAACAAAAAATATATATATAATTATAAATCAAAATTAAATCGATGATAAATCAGTTAATAGAAATAATCCTTTTCGGTCAAAGTAGATCTTAGTGCTTAATAATACTAAATGCAAATTTTTGATAAAAACATATTTTATAAACTACGCATCGATAAGATTTTTCGGATTTAAAACACAATCGCAAATTAAAGCTTTAATTAATTTCTCGAATTAGATTAATCGTTTATATTTGCAAAAATTTACATTTAGTATTATTAAGCACTAAGATCCGTTTTGATCAAAAATAGGAAATTATTTCTATTTAAAAAAATATATACATACCCTATTTGGCATGACGAGCAAGGACTGTCCCTTTTTAGCTTCTCCCGCTTCAACCTTGCCCATAACTACTGTCCCCATATCCTTATATTTGTCGACAATTGGCATAATAAAAGGTCCATTGCTTTTACGATTAAGCGAGGGTAGCGAATCGATGAAAGGTATGAATGGAGGGCCACTATACCAATTACAGAGATGTTCGGGTATTGGATCCTTTAAGCCGATACCGAGCTGACCAGAAACTGGCATGAATGTAAGATCTTTCGCAGGATTGAATCCTAGTTTACGGAGATATGGCAGTATCTTATCCCTGAAAGATATATTAACGTTTTTTTCTATTCATGTGAGTAGAGAATGCACAATTTTATTATTATCAAAATGAATAAAAATAAAGGAGAATAAAACTGATCTTAATAATTTGTTTCTCTGTAATTCTGAAATTATTTCCAATTAGTTTTTTGAATGAAATCTTTCGAAAACATATATTTGACAAAATCTATACGTATTTTATTTCTAAATCTTGCATTCAATGTATACCTGCATTCATTGTATCGACCCTCGTCCCACTCAACAGTAGGATCGTCCATCTTATTTACTAATACAACCAAATGCTTGACACCCGCGGTTTTAGCAAGCATAGCGTGCTCTCTCGTTTGACCCCCTCTGTCAAAGCCCGTCTCAAATTCACCTTTCCTCGCGGAAATAACAAGGACTGCTAAATCGGCTTGCGCCGCGCCACCAATCATATTCGGTACAAAGCTTTTATGGCCAGGTGCGTCTAATATTGTAAAGTGCTTTCGTTCTGTCTCAAAGTAGGCTCTGCCTACTTCCACAGTTTTGCCCTTTTCTCTCTCTTCTTGATTTGTGTCCAGCGCCCAACTTAAGTACCATGTTTCTCGACTTCTTTCTTTCGCTTCCCGCTCGTATTTCTCTAAGGTACGTTTGTCCACCATCCCCGTAAGCGCCATGATCTGACCTCCAATAGTTGATTTCCCAGCGTCTGCAAAACACCAGATATATCTAATAATGATAATTTTATTAAGAAATTATCAATAATTCTTCTGTAAAGTTTCCTACTACATTTTTTTTTATATTCCAATTATATTTTTCATAAATTTACTACTTACCTACATGACCTATGAAAACAACATTAACATGTTCCTTTTTGCTTTTAGTGTCTTCTGCAACTTTGACAGGTTTCTTTTTGGGTACTTTAACAACCAATTCTTCGTCCTCATCATTATCAGCCTAGAAATAATATTAAATATGATAATAATAGAATAAATGCTTAAAAAATTCATCAAAAGTCAACTGTAACTTATTTAGGACACTATATAATAAGAATATCGCTGCCTTTTTGAACTTTTCACATTTTCAGTTAAATTTATACTTACTTCTTCGTTTTCTGGAGTAAGTAGAGGATCTCCATCGACTGCTGCTTCTTCCCAAGAATCTGCAGGTTGATGTTCCGGGCTGGTATTTAGTTGGTCATTGACGTTCGGCGGTGGAGCCCCTCCCCCAGCAGGAGGTTCCTCAACTCGACTGCCAATTGGATCTGCCAGAACAACAGGAGTAGAATTTCCTATAAAAAAAAAACACAATTCAAATCGAATCTGTAGAATAAGACTTCTAAAATAACAAAGAGATACTGAGAGACTTCTAAGAGAAAGTCCTTGATAAAGATAACAGATTAAAAAAGAATTTGATTAGATAATGATATGTGCATATCAATCAACTTACATGGAACCTACTTTATCTCAGTTTAAACATTTTTGTATAATTTGATAACTTATATTATGAAAATATAAAATTCACATAGAATACTTTATCTCAGTTTAAATATTAATTTTTATATAATTTGATAACCTATATTATGATTAAATATAAAATTCACTAATTACTTGATTAATTTTACTCTTTTTTTATATCAAATATTTATGATATATATAATCTACAGATAAAAATAAAAATATTTCTGAATCTTTCTAAAGTAATAAAAAATACATTGCAAATGTGATATAAAAGTTCAAGCTGAGTCGTAATCTCTTTGTTACAAAGGTTAAAAAGGAAGCTATCAGTTTGATGTACAATTATCATCAACGTTGTACACAATATGTTCTTAAAATATTTGTCCTAACTTTAGCAAGATATTTTATTAATTGTGTTAAAAAACAGACACAAACATAGATCAAACATGACAAATTTTTTGTGTTACAAATACTAAAGATCCTAATATTGATGAAAAAACTTTGAATTTTGAAACAAAGCATATCGAATATGGTATGACACTCAGATACAAAGCAACGAAACGTCATTAAGCAGAAACAATTGTAATGAAACATCTAGCAGCGATAAAGTACGCAACGACAATTCCTTCCTTCCACTGTGTCTTGTTTCTCGTATTACAGTTTGATCATAAGATCCCATGTATCCAATTTCAATAATCATGTAACTAAACATATTCAGCAATTAACATCAACATAAAAAAGAAGAGTCGTAGTCTGACATAAAGGTCAGAATGGAGGAATATCTCATATATAAATGAGACCATATGGTACCTAAAAAACCAATGTTCGAATACAACCAGGACATCATGGGATTGATGGAAACGTGACGATATACGAAGAAGTGTGCGTAATCTTCTGTCATACGTTCAATCATCCATGAAGATGGGAATCCAGGAGAGAGGACAGGAAGAGTGTAACGACGAAGGGGGTTAGTGACAACAAGGAGGCCGCGTGCGTGGTGTGACAACACGCGACAGTACAGTAAAAACAGAGCGCGGGACAAAATCCGGAAATCAGCTGAAGTGACTGACCATGATGTATCTCGACGGGCACGGAGGTGGTGGTTACGGTATTCATTACGGCGGCGGAGGCGGTGGCGGACACGGCGGAGGAGGCGGTGGCGGCGACATTGCAGGGGCTGCTGTCGGCCGTCGTGGTCGCGGTGACGTTGCTCTGCGGCGACGAGTTGATGCAGAAAGAAGGCACGAATTCCGCGGCGTTGACATTCAGGGTGGAGAACTTGCTCTCGATGGACTTGTCCTGCGACGTAGGCGGGCCGACGATATCGCCATTCGTGTCTGCCTGCTGTTCCCACGAGTCTGGTGCTATGCTATTCGCCATATTAATCAGTTGTTTCGGCGCACAACACACTGCCGGCCCGCTAGGCTAAACGGATAATACGATTCTCTCGCGAGGGAGAGTGGGAAAGAAAGAGAAGTGAGAGTGTGTGTGTGTGAGAGAGAAAAAGAGAGAAAGAGAGAGAGAAAGAGAGAGTGAGAGAGAGATCGGGACACGAGGAGTTGCACACGCCGCAACAAACCACTGCGCGTTCCGATTCTGATCCGATGATCCGTCGGAGGTTACCGGACTCGAGACGGGTCTTAAAAAAATAGTTATTTTTTCAGCGCACTCTTTCGCGTACACACACACCGCATACACGCGCGTACGATCGCTACTCCGCGTGCGTACGTGCGTGCGTCCCCCGTGGTCTGCTTCGTTGCTGCTGATGATGATAGTGCTGCTGGTGGTGCTGCTGGTGGTGCTTGCTACTACCACCGCACTTCGACCGGAAGTACCGCAATCGAAAAATATCGCAAGAATTATCGTCGCGCCACATAGTGGTCGGTAGCCGCGCGGCTGCCGCGAGCCAATTACGAGCAAGAACGCTGGACAAATTTATCCATTTTACTCTGCTGGACAAGTCTACTCCATTTGCACGTGGTCGAAAATATACGTTCACATTTATCTGCGATTTTTTATTGGAATCAGCGTAGGAATGTATAATTGATTGTTGAATAAAAAATTTTTAACTTTATATTATAAATTATAAATTATATGCTAAAATAATGATATGTAATAATGTAGTAATAATTATATATATAATAATAGTAATAATTATATATATAATATTATGTAACTAATTAAGTTGTAAAATTAAAATAGTTAATAGTTGAATAAATAATATTTAATATAAAATGATTAAATAATTAGTGATTAAAAATAATTAATATATAATTATATATAATATTATATATAATATCT
>NW_012130096.1:1628756-1648088 GCF_000143395.1 Atta cephalotes
CAGTTAGTATGACGTAGTACAGTCAAGTGTAGTTGTAGAGAACAGTATAATTGCAGATAACTGCTTTTGTCTTTTTTTTGCATCTGTCAAATTTTGTGTTCAGCCGAGCACAGCCGACCGTTTTGGAGTATTTCGACGTGGGACGATTTTCCTTGCTCGGCATTAAACTAAACAAGTCGTCGAAATTATGGATTTATTAGGATCTATTCTGAAATCCATGGATAAGCCGCCATCAGTAAACGAGAAGCAGAAGGCCCTCATGAAAAGTTAGTTGATTCCCAACCTGCTTTTAGAAAAAAAAAAATAAACAAATGATTTAAGAATTACATTAGCTAACTCATTTCGATTATGCAGAACAGCGGGAGGAATTTCAGAAGTGTCAAAAGGCCGAGGCAGAAAAATTGAAGCTCTTCCGACAAAAGGTGAAGCAGTCTTAACTCTATAAATACTCTCTGTAGACGTTCTTTTTATTTACAAAAAATCACACAATTTAAATGTGTCACTCTTGTAAAAGATATTAGTTGCTTTTCATTTCACACAGGTGATACTGAGTTTAAAGTTTTGTATTTTATACTCAATTATTGACATTGCTACTTGCTTATTTTGATAGCAAAGTTATTGTGTAACAACACAATTTATTATCTCACTTTTAATGTTAACAAGACTTACTCAATAAAGTGCATACTTGAGCTTGTGTAGATTATAAGTAAAAATTCAGAATTTGAATCTTGTCAGAATAAAATATGAATTTAACATCATGAATGATGAGAATTATCTGAGCTTTAGTATAAATGGAAAATAACTATTATAATCTTTTCAAAAATCTTAAAAGCAACACAAATATTATTTGACAGATGGAAGTTAAAAATTAATTAACTTTTGTTGATTGATACAGATTAATGTTTATATTTAATTTATTTATGTAACAACTCAAAAATCATTTTTTTAGTTGTGTTACTTTTGAAGTATAAAGAAAATGATTTAGTTCATTTATCAGTAATTATAAATATATCATATAATTTATTATTAATGATATAGTTGCACCTTTCTATCTTTTGACTAGTCAGTTAACACATTATTTTTGTAGGTTGAAGAGAAGATTAATAAGTTTGTACAAGATGACAACGCAAAGGAATATAAATTTCCTGCCATGGATCAGATATACAGAAGTATTATGTAAATATATTTCTTTGAAAATATTTTACTCATGGAATGATTCTTATTAGAAAGAAATGATGTAACACAATAATGATTATTTCATCTTTTTTTAACAAACATTGGCAAACAATAAGTATGTAATTCATTGTATCATTTGTGTTTCTTGCTGGAAAGCACTCTGTAAATAATATGATGGCTACATTTTGTTATTTCCTGCAAGTATTGAAAATCTACAGTTCATGCTGTAAGCTCTATAAATATTGAAGTCACCAAGGAATAGCAGTGTCTCAATTGCTAGACATTGATTGTGTTCATTAGAAAAAGCAGCTTTGCAAAATTTGTAAAATTTTTTAATATGTTTTAATATGTTTTTTAATATATTTTATACATTTAGATCCAGTAAGAAATTAAAGCAAGACCAATCATATTAAAGAATTTTACAATAGTTATAAAACTGCTTTATCTGTTGAACACAGCCAACTGTAATGCAAAAATTATACTGTTTGTCAGGAATTCGCTGATTGACTAATGTTGTTTTATTATCATAAGTAGAAGAACCAGAAAGACAAGTATTTTGCTATCCTTTTTTCGTTAAGATACAGTTTTCTATTAGTAGGTAATGTATATTCCAATATATTATAGAGCTCACTAAGATTACATTATATATACTTTAGATTTTCAATACTCACAGTGAGTAATGGAATATAAGCAGCCAATGTAACATTTTCTATCCTGGACTTCAGTCATGATGTAGCAGAAGTGGCGAATATTCTGGCATATTCCTTCGGCGAAGAAGGCGTTGATCGATACATCATGATCTTCAAGAAGGAGCACGCGCCTTCAGAGGATCAGTTGAACACACTGCGCAAAGGTGAAGAATGGAACGAAGAAGTTGCAAAAAGACTGAAAGAGGAGAGAGAAAGGAAGGCTAAAGAGGAAACCGAATATGCAAAGTCCAGGAAACGAAAGGAGAATTTCGTACCCAACAGTTACTATAAAGATAAATATCAGCACTTAATCGGCAAGGAAGCTGCATTGGAAGCAGCTAGAAAAACGGAAGCCAATAGTAGTTATGGATGTGGTGAGTATAACATATAAATAGACACACAAGTCACTTAATTTTTACTGCAGACACAAGTTATTCATTATCATTATTTTTGATTGTATAATAATATTCATAGGTCTGTTTTTCAGCTGAATTGGTTGCAAGGTTTCATATTTTTCCTTTTTTCTCTCTACATTAGAAAAAAAAGAGAAAAGAACAATGCAAGAAGTTCAGCTGAAGAGGCCATGTTTACAGTAGATTATGAAACTTATTGCCATAAAGTCAGATGACTCTTGCTCATAATAGAATTGTCACTTTAAATTCCTGCAGTTCCCAGTGAAAACAAGAAGGATCAAAGAAGTATAGAACAAACTCTAGCAGATATACGCGCCAAGAAAAGGAGACTGGAAATGAACAATGAAACTAGTAATTGTAGCGACAACAGTACAAAATAATGCTATTATATATAAATAATCATAGGCATATATAAATTATACATATATCTATCTATATATATATATATCGAATTAAATGTGTACATAATTCAATCATATTATATATGTTACAACATTATTACAAATTACTGCATTATGCGCATCGTTAAAGAAACTGTACGATAGTCTGTGATTTGTTGAATTTCCCTTATATTGCATCCATAGAGAGAACGAACATAATCCGCACATTTTATGATCAGATTTGGGAGACTCAAGCATGTTTAGTTGTTGCACGCATTGTCATACCCTTAGGCTGCCTAAGAGTATGACAATATGCGGCATTAAATAACGCGCTCGAGACATTCTTTCTAATCATAAAATGTGTGGATCATGGTTTCCATGGATGCGATATACTTATTTGTCCATTAATCAAGTTCTACGAGGTATTAATAAGTTCTACGATGGCATTATAATTAATATTTACCCGCATTAGAAGTGCAACGAAGTACTTCTATATCGCTATATCCATATTTATTACTTCAAAGAATCGGATCTTCTATGTACAATATATTACATTATCTCGTGTGTGTGTATGCACGCGTATACACATGCGAGTAAGCGTTACTGTAACATCTCTCTTCATCTATAAATTAAAAGCGGCTCAACGTTCTCTATTTCAGTTTAGAGATATTCCGTGGTCGAGTATTTAGGGACTGAAGTTCTCGGAGCTGGTCTCGGCTTTGTAGGCGATGGGGACTCGAATACAATCTGTTCTTTCAAAGCGAGCAGCTTCGTGAATTTCTGATTCGTTGCGGATTTATACAGTTCTAGGCCCCGAGCGATAATGACATCTCGCACGTAAGCTGCATTGTTTTGTACTAATTTTCGCTAAAAAATTAAAATTTTATAAAGTTAGAATTTATTCATAACATAATAGAACTATTCGTAATATAATATAGCCATAACATTCAACCTCTTGCTTCAATTTCGGATCCGTAAGCGAGATGATCAAGTGTTGAACTTCGACCCGCATCACGGACACAAGCACGTCATCTATCGTAGATATAAGTTCGGGTGTGGCTATACTAAGACAGTCTTCTAACAAATTGACGTAGAGCTTGGAGAAAGTTATCGTATTGTACGTCAATGGTATCCAACAGTCATTCGTTTGTAACGATGGTACACCGATACCGAGATCTTCGAGCTCGGTTAATAGTTTTTGAAGATTCTGACTAGTTTCCAAATTAGTCGGTCGCCAATTGTCCTCCGCCACGTGATGCTTTACTGTGTCGAGATAATTTTCACCTGCATCTTTAATAATTTTGGCTAACGGAGATCTAAGTTGGCCATCTAATTGATAACGGAAGTCCATGCCAAGCTGAGTCAACTGAAAATCAAATTATGTGCTAAAATCTGCATGTATAATATACAAAGAAGAGAGAGATTCCTTAAATATAATATCTATTTAATATATTTATAATATATATTTAATAATATATATTTAAATATATTATTATATTAAATATATTATATCCTTCTATTACTTTAGAGAGATAAAATCCATACATGTAAATATAATATATCTATTACTTTTGAAGATACAAAATTCAGATTAGAACGTGTACAAACCTGATCGCAATGACTTCGAACAGTGACAATACATTCTACCAATGTGTTTAGCGTGACCTTTGGCACAAACAGCTGCTGAGATAAGTGCGACGTTAAATGTTTCACTTCCTGACTGCACCATACAACTAAGCCTTAAACGACAAGTACATAAAATTAATTCATTATTCGATTATGAAATTGATTTGCGGATCTTGATGCTAAATTACCAGAAGTGCAATTTGTAGATTTAGGAAAGGTTTTCAGAAATTCTCTCGCTATCTCAACTATATTACTGAAGGCGATCGCACTAATCTGTTTCACATAGGCCACGATTGTGCCCTCTTCTTTGATCCTCTCCAGTCGCGCCTTCAGCACCGCACTGCATAATCGCAGATACAAGTGGCATGCTTGTGCGCTTCTGTTTAGCTGTATAAGGAGTTTTACCGCACGTCGAGCACTTCTCAGACCGCCACCCTGTAGCGACTTCGCTTCTGCACTTAACTCCAATTCCTTGGTCAATACGTTTACGAGCGAGCAGCCTCTCTCGTTCACTTTCGTTTGAATCTCCATCAATAGCGGTGTCGATTGAGCGTCCTTCAAATAAGTCTTCGCCTTCTCTAACAAACCGTAAGCCTCCTCAAAATGACGTTGTGCTATGCAGGAATCTAGATCCTCGGCTACTTCCAGCACCCACTCCGGCAGCGGTTCGTAGTACTCCGAGTCATCGTCGTCTTCCATTCCTAGAGATAATTTAAACGTAAAACTTGACGAAAAAAAACTCAATAAAAAGGATTAATCTGTTTCTTCCAACACAGATTAAGTTTAATCTCCGTTCAACTTGACTCACCATTTTTAATTTTTAGAATTAGAACAAGATAAAGAGTAAATTGAACTAAGATTGAAGTTAATTTATATTGATAGAAACGGATATAAAATAGGATATATAGTATATGTAGTATATGAGTAACGAAGAATATTTATGAAATGCAGAACCATTTCTATTTGCAAATTTTACCTAACGTATTCGATTCCAAAGACATCGAACGAGACGGCACCACTTTGTCCTCCTTCGGATGCTTATCGTTTTCCGATGCGTTGACTGAATTCTCTTCTGCCAACTTTGTTCTTTTCGCTTGCTCGCATTTATCTAACCACTCTTTCTACAAAGTAAGTAGATTCAAATAATATCCCTTCGATTCGCGATCGTTGTTTTCAAACACACTAACTTTACTTGTCGCTGTAGCACACTGAAACACCCTCGTGTCGGAGAATGCCAGTAATTTGAACGCCAGCTTTACAGTACCGTGATCCCTTACGTTGACAATCGCCAGGCTTTCTAGATTATAAACTGCTTGCATTTTGTACCTAGGTGGGCCGCGTCTGCCACCATTCGCCAAC
The DNA here is from genome assembly GCF_000143395.1 of Atta cephalotes. NCBI lineage: Eukaryota > Metazoa > Arthropoda > Insecta > Hymenoptera > Formicidae > Atta > Atta cephalotes. Next base: position 1,634,400 of record NW_012130096.1, read on the forward strand.
CAGGATGCAACCATTAGAACATCGTTGAATAAATATGCATGAATTCTTTTTAACGGCGTACCGTCGATCGGATCTAACTCGAGCAGGGATCCTTCGTGTAAACACACACGTCCTGGAGTCTCGGCTAGGCTCTGCAAAATGAGAAGTAAGAAAAGAAGTAAAGCGTCAACTAAATCTAATAAATCTACATCTTTAGCTGAATTTTTTTGTACTTTTTTATACTTTCTTAATCTTCTCTCTTTTTTTTCCAACACGAAGAGAAAAAGAAAAAAGGTGAACTATATAAAAAGTTCTGCTGAAAAGAAATATTTCTTGTAGTTCTTTATATATTTTACTTGTTAAATACCAACCAAGGCGCCTTCCACATTTTCAATCAATTGAATGAGTTTCTGTTTTTGCTCTTCCTCTTTAGACATAGAATCAGCCGAATTCTCCTGCTGTGACTCGGGCAAATCCTCAAAAACAACGCCGGTTGTTCTGGTAGAGCCTAGAGTACTCAACAAAGCACGCTGTTCGCTCAGAAGTTGAGACAACTGATACATCTCACTCTCCAAATGCGAGATCTCTTTGGCAGTCTCGATAAACTGCATATAGTTCTGGTAGACATTCCGTTTCAGTTGAGCAGATGTATTGTTTGCTAGTTCCTGGATTTTTGCGCGCTGTTGTCTCAATTCGTCTGCACCAATACATTGTGCACTCAGCTCCTTCACAACTGTAAGAACAAAAATAGTTATTATAACAGATGAATACTAATCTTACTGTTTTTCCTTACTGTGTTTCCTTATTATTTTCCAATTTCATATGCAATTAATTAATAAATTACTACTTATGTTGGACTTAAGAGAAAGAGAAAGAAAGAGAGAGAGAGAGAGAGAGAGAGAGAGAGAGAGAGAGAGAGAGAGAATAATTCTGAATATCTCATCAGAGATTGATAAAATATGATTCCATATTAATTTTTAAATATATTTTTATATTTATTTTCAATTCTATACTATTTTCAATTCTATAATTAATTAGCAAATTAACTATTTATCGGATTTAAAAAAAAGCGAAAGGATACAGTATAGATCCTAAACATCTCGTAAAAAAGTATCAGAGATTGATAAAATATACGATTGATTTTAAAAATATATTTTCATATGTATCTACATATTTTGTATATTTGTCTCCAATTTCATGTAATTAATTAATAAATTAACTATTTATATCGAACTAATAAGAGAGGCATAAAGTACAGTGTAGAACCTAAATATCAAATATTATAAATTGAAAACAAAGTACGACCGGTCGCATAATGATTTTTTTTTTAAATCGTCACTTTTTCATATTCTCGAACATGATATGCGTACTCACATTTCTCTGGATTAAAGTCTTCAGCTGCAAAAACCTTCGGCAGGTTATTATCGGCCATTGCGAGCAGATCGTTCGCGGGCGAATATTTTTACTATCGTCAACAATACAAATTGCGTGCCTCTGTCATGTTACGTTTCTGTCGAATCCCTTCGTCGTCACCTGTTACAAATAAATTAACATGATTCGCGTCGGTTTACACCTCCGCCCCGACCTAACCTCGCTTGGCGTGTATCGTGTATCCCAATTCCCATATCCCACACCGCCGAAAGAATGACCAAGATAATTGACAATGTCGGAATTCTTAGTTATCTTCTGGCATTTGATTATTACTGCACTTAGGTTAGGTTTACCAATGCATGGTAAACAAAAATCAAAGATGATTTATGTCTTTGCTAAAATTTTATTTATAAACTCTAAAGTACAATTTTGTTTATCTTTTTCTAATTTATATAATTAATAATTATTCTCATTTCTACTAACATAAATTAATTAACTTTTTTTCTATTAACATAAATTATTTAACTTTTTTTTCTTTGTTTTTCTAAGAATTTCTAAGAAATTCTAAGAATTTAAGAAAAAGATTATAGGGATAAATTAAACCAAAATGAAACTTAATCTACAATTAAAAAAATATAAAGAATAAATTGAACCGAGATTAAAATGATATAATTTATTTATATTAGCATTACTTAAGGAACTTTATTACAAATAATTTCCTGTCGAACTTATCAAGTTACCAAATGAGCGACTTTAAACGCAACATATCCTAAATGGCGCTGTCGTGTGTTACTCCCATTTAATGCGACGTATATTAATTTTAATTTTATATGTATTTATATATCTGATTGTAAGAAATTAGAGCCCAAAAAAATACAAAATATTTAATTCACATGGAGAAATATTTAATTTATATTTTTTACGACTATAAAAACAATATTTATGAATGAATTTTAGGTGAAACCGATCGATCTCCAGTAGCTTATAAGGACAAGTCGCAAGTACTCTTTCAGCTGGGAGTGTGGCGGCTCCTGTAATCCGGCTACTCGGAGGCTGGTTATGTCGGAGGGTCTGAGGTCGGGGGTACCTGCTGGTGCGGGGCTCACGTTGACTGGGCGTCCGCACTAAGCTCGCCATCAATATGGACACCCTGGAGGAGTCCGGGGTGGCCAGGTTAGCTAAGGAGAGGCGAACCGGGCCAGAGGGGAAACCCAGCAGCCAAAAGTCTCCGTGGCGGGCAGTAGTGGGATCGCGCCCGGGAGTGGGACCGCATTGACAGCCTGGTTGATATGATCCGACACATAACTTTTTGCACTTTTTTTTTCAATTTTCCAACAATCCCCAAAGTCTCCTCATATACTTTCATCAAAAATCTGATTTTTTCAATATACTTTTTGCTGTATTTTTTTAATACCACACAACTATACAACATTCCAATGTCTATGGAGAAATCAAAGGCAAAGTTTGAATTGGTGCTCCTTTTCTTAAATATTGTCCATTTTTAGTCTTCGGGAATTATATTGATTTATTATTACATGTCTTTATTAAAAAATTAAAAAGGATGGAAAGAGTTAAAATTTAAAGTCTGTTTTTTTATTCCTGTGTACTGAATTGTACGAGAAAGAGAGGGGACTCTCTCTTTCTTGCTTTCACCAAGTATCAAACGTATATCTATCTCATTTTAAGTTTTAAATATATACACTTAGTTCAGCTACAGAAAACTCTTAGTATTCTAAGGAGAAAGGAATTAACATCTCAGTTCTTGTGTTTACTGAATATTTTAATATTTTTGTTATATATTAATTAAAAACCAACTAGTATGCTATATTTCATTTGTATTAATAGAAAATATTATTAAAAATTAAATGATTTTACATAATCTATAATTCACATTTCAGGATGATTCTATTCATACTTACATACCTATATTTCGACGCGTCTTTTAATACTTATATATTTATGAATCTTCAAATATTTTTAATTTGTTGTATATTAATTCAAAAATCAACTAATACTATATTTCGGTTTTTTTTAAATTAATGTATATGCATTTATGGATCTCCAATTATTTTTGTGTATTAACAATATAAGTAAAATTGAATCAAATTCTATCCCGAATTTTAACACAAATTATAGATCTATAATTAATCTAAAATGAACCTTGGGCAATTATAATTATTCAAAATCATATCGATTATGTTAATGAGATGAGAACATAGGAAATTGCAAGGAGAAGAAATATAACATGTAATACATATTTATGGAAAAACTTTTAATCCTATTATAACCGTTGTTTTGTAATGAAGATGATAATGTTATCATTGTAAGGATTCACTCCTGCGACAAGGAAATAATTTATAGTACATATATAAACACTTGAGTTGTATATCAATTTTTTCCTGATACAGTAAACTTCGTCACCACAGTGGATTAATCTTCTTCTTATTTAATATAAATTTTTACGATTTCTGCTTTTCTTTCTTCGCCTGCTCCGCCAGTGCTTCTAATCGGTCATGTTCCGCGATTAAGGCGTTCACTTCATTTGCTGGTAATATTTTCGTTTTTGTTTTACCATCTTCGCGCGTCAGTATCGCCATTTCCACTGTAAGTAAAAGAAATGAACATACGTCAATAATTGTGTTATAAACTATCACAAAATGTGTCTAATAATAAATTTAATTGGACACACTAATATTAAAACTATTGTTGTACATTTTTAATTCTGTGTCAATACAGATTGATATAAAAGTGTATATAATACAAATATAGAAACAGGTTAAATCTTCAATCAATACATTTTATTCTATTGTTAAGTAAAGTATATTTCACAATTCCAAATATTTATATTTCACTGTATCCAATTGAATTCATTAAAAAACTATGTTTATAATCTCATTAACTTATGTCCACTTTTATGAATGAAGAATAACTTTAATCTTATTTAACTTATTTTCTATCTTTTTTAAAAATTCGAAAGAGTATTAAATTAAATCAAGATTGAAATTAATCTTAATAATCTTCATAAAAATAGAGATTAAAATCAATATTGCTCTAATTTAGAATTAAATAAAAATTTACCCTTTTCAGCAGTGAGTTTATTCATGTCTAATGTTTTAGAGAGCACTTTGATAGCAAGTGCCATTGCGTCTTTCAAAGTTGTTTCGCCCTCTTTGTATTCTTGCTTCAAAGATGACACAGCTGCTGCTGAATTATTCCCGATACATGTTGCTTTCCAACCACCATAGTTTCCGCTAGGATCTGACTGATACAACTGATAGCCATAGTATTTGTCCCATCCCATATATAAAATAGATACACCAAAAGGTCTCTTTCCACCATATTGAGTATATGCCTGTTTAACATCGCATAACCACGAGACAAGTTGCTCACAAGGTATAGCTTCGCCATACTGAAGAAGGTATCTCTGCGCAATAAGGCGCAACTCATTCGTCAGGACATTCGCGTCCGAAGTTATACCAGCTACTGAACAAACTATATCATTGTTCAACTTGTAGATTTTTTCGGAGAAGAATACCTCGTCCAGCAACTTGTTGGTGTTACGTTTCTCAGCTGCCAGTAGAATACCATCGTTTGCTAATATACCCAGGCAAGTACCGGCATGGCTTATAGCCTCCATAGCATATTCAACTTGATACAGTCTTCCTTCTGGCGAGAAAATTGTGGTACGTGTATCATATCTACGTGCCTGTAAAATATATAACAAGATATATAACTAAAAAATATTGAGTCAATTGCAATGAACAATTCAAAATTTTAAAATTTCTATCAAAATTTCTATTAAAGTTTCAATTTTTATTTTATCTCAAATATAAACGAGCAAATATGAGTAAAATAAAACCATTATATTCATCAAAAGATTCACTTAAGTAAAAGAAAGTCTCTAATGTATACATTCTTTTATATTTTGCTAAAAGTGTCAGAACTTTAAATCAAATAGATTAACGAGATTTCAATATTCTATGCATTAAATATGTGCCATATTAGCAATAATTACTTATGATCTGTTTATATTTTAAAATTATAATAAATGTTAGTCTTGATGACAATGCATTTCCCGCATAACCTAGAAGCAACAACAGTATCCAAAGTATTTCGAAGCTGACTTCAGAACTGAATAAATGTAATATTGAACTGCTTGAGACTCATTAACTTACCATTTTGAAAATAGTTTTATGTTATTAAAATGTTTATCAGTCGTATCAAGAAAATGCCTCTCGCAAATTCAACAGTACCCAACAGCCCTGAATCTGACACTTCGATTCGAAGAATGATTAGCAGGTTAATCGGCAATTGATAGTTTTCGATTACTCGAAAGTCGCCATGAAAAATCGACTAGTATCGCTATAGTAATCTTCGATAATCGATATAAATACCGCGATAATACAAAATAAACAATGCGATTATTTATTTTTCAAACATACAATTTTATCTCATTTTCTTCACTATTCATTTTTCTCATATTTTACAACTTATGAGCGAACACTTCAAGAGGATGCAAAGAGGATAGATTAAATATTTTTTTACTTATAGAAATAGGCTCGTTTAAATACAATGCAATAAATTAAAATGTCAAGGCTTTTTTAAAAAACGAGCAAATATAATTAACTTAATAGAAATTCCTCTTTAATTACAATCATATAACGCTAAATTTCAAACGTTTCGTCTTACAAAGTCTTCATCAGTGATAATAAAGAAAACGTATTTTTGTAACCTCATCCAATATCAACGAAGTAACATAAATACATAATAAAAATTATCGCTCTATGCTAATCTTATTTAGTTATTTTTGCGGAATTAAACTAAGATCTTACGGATTAAACTAAGAATCAAGTCAGAAGCTTGAAAGTCCTGAATAATCCTAAAAATGGATGGGGTTACAAAAATAAAAGTTTTCTTTATTATCACTGAAAATGAAAACTTTGTAAGTAGAAACGTTTGAAATTTATAGTGTTATATGATTGTAATTAAAAAGGAATTTCTACTAGTTCACTATGTGTGCTCGTTTTAAAAAAGCCTTTATATTTTAATTAATTTATTTTTTTTATTTAATTTATTTTTTACTTATACATAATAATACTCTTCAATAAACATGTACATTAAAGTTTATTTTTTTATTAGACCCAATACATGAATAGAAAATAAGATGCTCTAGAAGTTAACATTCACTTTTACTTAAAGATTACTTAAAGATTACTTAAAGATTAAAGAGAAAGATAAAGAAGAAAATATATATATAAGATAGATATTTTGTATAGTTATACAAACGTTAATCAATAACGTTGCTGTAATCAAACTAAAGATGCAACTTTCTTTTTTTTTCATTTCAATCTTCATTTCAATTTTTCATTTCAATTCTTATAAACTTAAATATATAGAGAGAAACTTTATAACATCTTGGCTGAGGTCGATTTGGATGTTTTTCAGCACTTTTCATTCAGTACTTCTATATTTTATGTCTAATGAACAATAAAGATAAAATGATGATTACAAGTGCTATAAGCGTCCAAATCGAACACAATTCTTCATATAAACATCGATATAGATTTTATTATAGTTTATATAAACATATATGTTTGTTAACTGTCTATTATATACAGGATGTTTTGGGCAACTGATGAGAAAAAAAGAAATAATTAGATGATAAAATAAGAAATTGAAAGAATAATTTTAAGATTTGATTTAATTGTAAATGTTTACGTAAATTGTAAATATTTACGTAAGTGTCTGAAGTACGCATAAACCGACATGTATAATTAAAGAAGTCTCCATCAAAATTCTAGTGTTTGTCATTATGAATGTACAAGATACTTGAATATTCATAAATAGAACATACTACAAATTTATTGACTTATTTTATCATTTAGAATAATTCTTTTCTTCTATCTTGCCGAACATCCTGGCATGAGTTCTTTTTTGGAACACATATAGGCCTTTCTTATTTGTACATACATGTCTATATGAGAAAATAGATATTTGTCAATTGTTAAGAGTTCACAGCATCATAATTGTACTTTATTGGTATGTTTAGTAGATTTAAAAGAAACGATTATCATGTTGTTCCAAACGATACATAATTTTTACTAATCAATAATTGTCATCAATGTGAGAAATAATTACTTTCTCAAAGCCATCTGATCACGAAGTTCTTTCAGGTCTTTCAGTTGTTGACTCACTCGTGCGCTCTCCATGGCAGCAGTATTCTGAATATCATTTAAATAAGCTAATCGTTCAGTGAATTGATTGAATATCTCGTCCAGTATTGGTCCTTTTTCATCAAAATTTTTAATGATTTGATCAGTTTCCACAGTGTCATTCATAGACCGTTCTTTGGCATTTGATTCATTTTTCAATAAAGCTAGAAGTGTATCGGTAACTCGTTCATTAGACGCACTCGAAGTGTTTGCAATGCATTCGTCTCTTGCTTTCTTCATATCAATATTGAACAATTCCGAAGTTGCATCCATTTCAGTTTTTTTACTTTCTACTTTTGTTTTTTTCTCTTTTTGATTTCGATTAGAAATTGAAAAATTTCCATTTTCTCTGGTAACTTGTTGGAAATAATCTTTTAAAGAAATTGCCTAAAAATAAGTAATTAAAAGATTGAAAAAGGATACACTTATATCACTCATTTACAATCAAGTTTAATCAAATGTTTATATATATAAAAATATACGTAATATAATATATTACCGAGTCAATGTTACATAGAGACTGTTCTAATTGCTTAATCTCGTCATCTTTAGGAGCTAATTCATCATATAACATTCTGTGGAATGAACTATTATGAAAGGTAGTATGAGCACCTGCATGATCATCATTATAATCGTGTTTTTTATCTTCATGTATTTTCATTTCATCAAAATCTTTTTGTAAAATGCCTGTGGATGTTTCAGCAGCTTGTGCCGCTGCAGTAGCTTGTGACGCTGCAATAGCTTGTGACGCTGCAGTATCTTCTGATGATACAGTAGCATAGTAACGAGGAGGACGTAATGGATGTAATGGTGCCTCATGAGTCTGAAATTATAACAGAAAGAATTCTTATATCAATATAGTATAATCATTTTATTTAATCCTCAACTATAGAAATAGGTTATTTGGACTTAAAGCGAAATATTTTTCTTTCTAAATTGTAGATATAAAAAACTTGAACTTCCTCTATCAGTTGCCATAAAGATTCACTTGCATTCTGTGCACTTCAAACAGGACACTTTAAAACTTAAGTATAATTTTCACAATTTTTTATAGTTGAAGATTAAATATATATATTCAAAAATTGTTATATTAAGTTTGCATGAAATATATTTTACCACGGTCATAGACTCTAAGACTGCGCTCATAGAATGAAACCCTTTGAGATTTGCTATACGCCTTCGTTCATTATCCCTAAATTTCTTTTTTTCTGCTTTTGACAATCCAGACACACATCGAATCACAGGTTTTTTTGCCGAAACTTCCATCGGATCGTAACGTGGAACTTCTGGGTCCTGTCAAATAAAATATACAAGTTATGTAATATAAACCAGTATCAGTTTACATTAGCTAATTGTTATTTATGTTTCATACCTCTTCCCAATTTTCATCAAAGCTACCACCAGCTACGGGAGGATCTGGATCTTTTACTTCAATAATTCCAATATCCATATCTGCCACTCTTCCAATACTAGAACACATTTCAATGTGCTCCTACAAGATTGAATAAAACTGATATTAATGACAGGAAGAACAGAAAGATCTTACAAGATATGCAACTTTGAAACATATTACAATAAATTTAAATACACATACCCTAAGAAGGTTCTGGTCTACAATGTGAGTCTTGTCCAATGGACACTCTACCATATTTTCCTTTTTATTATATCTCTTGCATTTCGATATATGATTCATAAATTTATATCTGCGAATACGATGCGCTGGATTATAGGGGCAAGAAACTATGATGTCCGCATCTGCCATTTTTAGAATCTAATTCTATAAATTATAATATCAATTATTAAAAAGCCATTATATTTTTTTCGTCATTATCAGTACAGTAAAATTTATTGCTAAATAAAAGAGATTTTAGAAGAAACATGAAACAAAACATTTGAAAAAAGCTGTGTTATTGACAATTTTACAAATATATTGACAATTTTGAAGATAAAACGACAGAATTCTCAAAGTCTTTTATTCTTAGATTTGGAACAGCATAATGATTATAAAATTATCTATTTCAATAGCATTTTTTAATGAAATAATTAAAATATTCAATATAGATCAGAAAATAAATTGATCCCTTTTCAAAAAAAATTTCACAAACATTTCATGGTCAAAGAAGAACATATATCCTTATTTTTATATATTGCTAATAACAAGTTAAGTATTAAGCTCTTTATATCAAGTAAAATTATAATATTTAAAGAGAAATGAGGTAAGTACAATATACATAACAAAATTAGTTCCTTAACTTTCGTCAGCAAGATGAAAATTTCACCCTTTATTTGCAATCTGATTTTTGAATTTCAGTGTAGATTTTCATATTATTTTAGATTGTATAAAAATCTGAAAAAATTCCTACATTGTGAATTCCTACATTGTGAATGCTTTAACGAGTTTTTACTACAATAGAAGTTAGATTTCACTTTATTTATTTTTTACAGATTTAAATTTAGCTATCAGAATCCATGATCAAAAAATCAATTGTACTTTTAAAATCCCACGTTATTAGTGGAAAATTAAATAATCAACTAAATAATTATATATTCAAACAATATTTAGTTTTGTCCTCTTTATCAATAAATTATCACATATTGCAGCTTGTATGTGTTCGTCTAACAGAAATTTCAATACGTTTAGTTCCATAATCATATGAACTAAACAAAATTTATTTAGTTGATTTTATATAAAATATGGAAAAAGAATAGACTTTTAAGCTATGTAAAATAAAAGAAACGCGTCATCGAGGTATTGTTCGACATATCCGCAGTAAAGAACTTCCTTCTTTTTTTTATATCAAATTTTTTACTCATCGAATCACAGCAAAACGATCATCGAATCACGCTTCAACACAATTTTTTCTTCTTCTGCCCACTGGATGTTCGATTCTCAACACAATTAAATTTTTTCCTATTGGTTATTAATTCATTTAAGACATTAATGGCGAATGTTCTCACCGATCGATTTCCAATAACAATCACATAGCCAATTAACGCGTATCTTTTTGCTCTAACAAATCGTTATCAGCTGATACCTAATACGTACTTTAGCGCCTTTCGATAAATTCCACGATATCGTATCGGTAAATGTTGCTATGCCTGTTAGATGCTAAGTTGAACTTCCTTGGTGAAAATAGAAGACAATGAACAATAGAGGATTATGATGTGATGTCACAATACAGTAGTACAACTCTTCTGATTTTACGTTGATCAAAATGGAGTGCGCATGCGTGAAATATATAAATTATCTGTCTCTTTTCCTCCTTTTTTTATTGCTCTCTCTCTCTTTTTCTTTCTCTCTCTATTTAAATAAGCGTTCCACTTAAACATTTGTCCTTCAAGCATACATTCAGAGTAGAAATTTAGAGGGAAGTTTTACGTGTATTTGGCGAAATGTTGTGTGAGAAATCTCGAAAGATTGATCTAATTTTTGTGAAAAAGTGATAAAGTAAAAAAGTGAATAAAAATAACACAGAAAACAACAAGAAAGATTTCTTTTGTATTTTAAACTTTTTGGAGATATATGTATAAATTTCTTTTATATCAGCTTTCTCATAATATTTTTTCATAGATATATAATACATAATATTTCTTTATACAAATATACATTTTTAAGTTAATTTAATATTTCTCTTAATTTTTCTATATTTTTTCTTTACTTTTCAATATATTTACAATTTATTTTTATTAATTTTCATAAAGTTTAAATTATTTCATTGCAATATTAGATTTATTCGCGTGCTCCAATATGTTCCTACAATAGCACTTACTCATTTCAATTCATTGGATTGCGATGCGAATAAATCTAATGAGTTTTACAAGGAATTTTGACAGAATAAAAAAAGAACGAAAAGAGAAAAAAGATTAGATGGTAATCGTAGCAACAGAGCCGATATTCGAGTCTTATTTCAAGACCATCTTAAGTAATATCTTAAGACGCTAATGCAGCCTTCTGATTGATTCGTGACTTCTTAAGACCGTACTTAAGACGGTCTTGAATTTAAGATCTGATCACAGTATAACTAGTAGGGACACTCCGTGTCAGCACGTTTGATCTCCGTGTCGCAGTTACGTGAGCATCCGCCACGTTTGAAAAATCTAGGACGAAAGAGGATATAATGCCCCATGCGATAGTCCATTGCTTTGCTCTAAAAAACATAATTAAGAATGTTGTGTAAATGTCAGTCAACGTAAAAATATTTTTTTTTCAAAAATTATATTTGATTATGTTTAATTAAATTAACCTAGCATAAACTAACTTTGCTTTTCGTAAATTATAAAAACTTACCTTATGATATTTTTGGGATAACGAAAAAAGTGCATTGTGAATTTTTACTATTACTATTACTATTATTACTGCATTTAATACTGCACATAACATAACTTTTCTTTTTTTAATTCATTTTTTAGAAATATTTATGACGCTCTTAAATTGTCTTCTTTTACCATGGATTTCTACTCACACGGTGTAATATGTACGTTCTTGTCATCTTGCATTTTATTAGATCCGGCTCAAAACAAAAGCTGCGCAGTCATATCTGCGAATACGCTATTTTTTTGCTGAGTGTCTTTACTGGTTATACTGTGTATCTGACTGTGAATACCGACCTAAGTAACTTACTTATTTCACGCATGCGCATTCCATTTGGTCACACTACATCAAAAATGCCGACAAAGAGTTGCGCTACTGTATATACTGTGGTAATAAGGGGATTTTATATTTTGAAACAAGGTGAAAATTACAAAAGTGAACGAATTTACTAGAATATTAATAATTTCATTGATTAACATCTAAATTTGCTCACTTTTGTAATTTTTACCTGGTTGGAAGATGCAGAATCAACCCCCAGTAATGTGATGTAAGAAGACAAGTGATGGCGTTCGAAGAGACGCTATTAGTATTATCACCGACGAGATAGTATTAAAGACCGAAGCGTGAGTGAAGAAAGGGAAAAAAACGAGATCACTGTACAACTAACGATGAATAGGAACAGGGAATAAAGGTGTTTTTTCATGCTGATGCTCGACGCTCATTTTCGGTGTTAAAATAAGTCAAGTGATAGAATTTGACGAATATTAATTTTGAATTGATCAATTTTGAACGTGATCTATTTTGATGCTGAAATGAGCGTTGAGCGTCAACATGAAAAGGCACCTTAACAGATTTCAATCTATCCAATAACCGTCTGTACATCGGAATACAAACCTTTGAACAAATCTGGCAACAGCCAACAGGTTTTCTAGCGGGAAAATTAGTGCAACACTAGCGCAATTGAATGTAAATCGGTTTATATATTTTCAGTATTCAGTAATAAATAAGTTAATCCTTTTAAGATTATGAGGTTATCGTAATAACAAAAAATGTGTAATTAAATGATTAAATTATTTATTAATAATAAAAATATGGGAATTGACTCGTATTTAATTGCACTCCATGTACACTAGCTTTTCTAGTGGAAAACGCTATCCTTGTTGTTTATGGAACGTTGAACAAGAATAACATATAGTGATTAAGTGTATATGATTTTGTCACTGCTAGACATCAATATTTAGTCGCCCCTTCATTCATTTATAAATTTTATAAAAAGAGAAAATGGATAAAAAAATGATTTATATATGCTCCCGCACTAGTCAAAACATTCAATATTCCTTACTAACAATATATTTTTAACTGTATATTTAAAATATTGTTTCTGATAAAATGTGCTCGGTGTAATTCATGCAAAAACGTTAGATTAATAAATTAAAAATTTATCTCAAATGTGTGAAAATTTTGTTTTGAAAATTTGCCGCTCCCTCAAATTTGTCAGCCTAGGCAAGTGCCTTGTTTGCTTATGCGTTAATCCATTACTGATGACATAACACCCAGGTAAGAATTCGAATTTGTCCCTGCATATTTTAGGGAATTATATCGAAAGTAGTAAGCCGCGATTTGAATTTCCAGAGCTAAATTCGTGACATCTAAATAACACGAAATTTAAATTTATTCTACTTATATATATATATATATATATATATATATATATATGTGTGTATAAGTATTTTATTCGTCTTATTATTTAAGTATAATACTTAAGTATGAACATAAAGACAACTACAGAGATATATTTCTATCTAAAGTATATTA
>NW_012130096.1:1648108-1649235 GCF_000143395.1 Atta cephalotes
AGTAAAAAAGGACTTAACTAATTTTGAAGAATACATTTCAAGGGACATTCCGATTTTTTGTTCCACTTTTATCTAATTTTTTAAGAAAAAATAAATATAAAAAATAGAGATAAATATAAAAATTTCATGTGAATAAAATATAAGATATATTATTAACATTTTTCTTTTGTTTCAGATTTTAGATTCACTGAATCAATTGATTATTCACGCAATAAAAAACAATGTCTATTTCTTCATATATACTTCACTCTTTATTTTCATTTGACTATAATAACTTGAACTCTTTATACACTCTCATAGCCTAAGTACATGTAAATATAATAACAGAAATTAACATCATAAAATTCATCATATATTTATGTTTACAGATTTCGCTACCGTAAATTCGTGGAATGATCACGTATTTATTAATTCTCATAATTCCGTTGACATAGTCTCAGATAGCGAATGATTTTTGTAAAAATTTTATTGGATAGCATGCGTATTTTCCAATTAAATCGCAAAAATGTACGAGTTTTCACACGATACGTAAAGCGATATTCTGCACGCACAAAATTTGTAAATAAATCATAATAATTATTTCCTACATGAAAAATTGATATTATAATCGAAAACGTATTATGAATTATGTCGCTTAATTGTATCCCAAAACCACGAGTTGCAATGAGATATGCTGTGCCATTTGTCGTATGATATAAATTCTTTTCCAAAGTATGAATTAACTTTTAACATTAGACAACTTTAGAAATCACATCGTGAATGAGAAATGTACCACGTATAATTATGATTTTATTCAATAAGATTTCTTCAGATTTCTTAGATAAAGAGAATTTCATACACAACAGAGATTTAAAAATTAATGTTTGATGCGCACACACGTTTGTAAAGAACACATATCAATCTCGTTTAATTTCTATATTAGAAACAAATGCAATTTTTACTTTAAAAATTATACAAGAGTAAATTAAGATATTGTATGTAACACGCGATATGTTTATATTGAAGATTCAAGACAAGAGAAGCTATTCGATATTTACAATTTAATTTTAGACTTTGGGTGTAATTTCATAATAATTTATTATATATATATATATATATATATATATATATATATACTATAATAGANA
>NW_012130096.1:1649255-1651932 GCF_000143395.1 Atta cephalotes
AATTAAATTAAGTTAATTAACTAAAACTAAAACTAACAAGCTAGACAGTTTTTATGATTTACTTTAAATACTATAACATAGCAGAACTTGTATATATTATTGTATATATTAATATTTATATATATATATCATGATATATATATATATATATCATGAGTAATTAACACTTTATAAAATATTTATTCTATTTTTTTTAATCTAAAAATATTTATATAGATTTGATTACTGCAATGTAGTAACATTAATATACGTTTTTACCATATTTGACGTTTTGTACTACGATATATTCGAAAACTGATCATTCTCAAAGTTGAATGAATTCTGTACAACAAATAATAACAATATTCATCGAGAATTAATTATCAAAGATATTCATTTCTGTCTTATATATAAAAAATCAAAAGTATTCCGCAACATCTTATCATATCAGATTTCATATTTAATAATTATTGTATCTATATAGGACTCTTTTATATACTTTCGTTATATTAGTCTATCAAGTTTTTTAAGTTCACTTGATATCATTTGAAATGCATGTGCATGCATTGTACATGCATTTTATATATGAATCTTTTAAATAAAGATTTTTATCATTACGCGTTCACAGATTTAAAAATTAACAATTTCTCGTCATCATTAATAATTTATATTATACAATTTTCTGTATATATTACTGTAACAGTATAATCATTGTATCTATAGTGATCATGCGTTTTCATCAGTGCAACAAAACAATTAATGTGACATCAAATTATTGTACTGTGGTGTGATTATGCAAAAAATTATTAACTTTTATATCATGTAATACGAGACAGTATGACAAAATTAAAAATTTTGGACTTGTCTTACACGGTACATCATGTGTATCTGTAGCGGTAATATATATCTCGTGTGTTTCATAGCAACAATGAACTTTAGTACATTTTATATACGTTCTCTGTAAAAAATACTGATTTTTCAATCAGATTCAGTGATTCATAAAATATTTCATTTCAATCTCAATATATATTTAAAAATTATATAGTTGATAATGTATATGCTCCAATAACTAAGGCAAAATTATGTACACGTGTATAAATATGCTCCGTAGATCAAGAATCTATAAATATATATAGATTTTACTTATTTTATGTATAGATGTATATATATATATATATATATATGAATTTTCATATATATATATATATATTTTATATATATATATATATATATATATATTTTTATATAATATATATAACACGATACAACGAATACTGTTAGGTGTATCTTAAGGCACTCGTGCGAATAAAATCTAAAACATTTGAAACAAATAAAGAAAAACAAAGTCTCTAACTTTAATAACAATTCATAAATGTACACACACCTAACTATATAGTATTTAGTTAAATTGGTCCAGAACTAGAACTGATGAAAAACACTTTCACTCTGTTAAACCCTCGTAAGGAAATAGCGTTAAATGATCGTCGAACACAATCGACCAACCCTGTATTAATAATAACGTTTTATTGTAGCCTCTTAACAATATTATTAAAACTTCGTCTAAAGCCAGGAACTAGTGCTTTAAGGAATTGTTTCATCCTTGACACGCTTTCACACTTTAATTAGAATGTACACTGCAAAGTTTTTCTTCTGCATCGTTTACTATCGATCAATATTTCTATTAGTGAATATTCAATCAAATGTACTTCAAATGTACTTTTAAAAATCAAGTGCGAAATAAAGTGAAAAGGGAGGATGAAACTATCACTGTAATATATAAAATCTGTGTTAACAGAGACTTTGGGGTTGATACATATGGGAGCATCACTATCCAGTGTCTGAACACTGCGCACTTTATGACATATAACGCATATATTTAATTTAGCCCGTTTGCACGCAGAAATTATATCGTATTTTGAGATTGGCCTCGGCTCTTGTTCGCTTTAAATTCTTCTAATATTAATTATTAATATCACGAGTTTTGCTTCAATAGATCTTCTGTGTTATGGCAATATAGATAGGTACTCATCAATATTTAACACGCTGGATGCAGATTCTCCCCACAATCTTTTCTAACGCTTACCACAGCTTTTGCATTATTAACTACAATACTGAGCTATAAGACACTGTTTATTTTGCGTAATTTGTCACGTAATATTTTTAATAAATATAGCAATATATATGTATATATATGTATTGTATATATAACTATCGACCGTCATAATAAATGTTTCTTTTTATGAAGAATATATACAAATATATTATTGTCTTCGTATTTTACGATAGACAATTTAAAATCATTACTTTTAAAATAACATCGATAAAATCTATAAATATACAAATAAAATAACACTCAGATAAAATATTCTAAATAAAATTTTATAAACAGTGATAACTTTTAAACAAAAAATAAAATGTTTAGCCATTTCGAATGCATTTAACATCAACTCATGATGAGAATATACCGACAAATCGATATCGTTTATGTAGAACTCGCAAACAGTTCTATTAAGTAAACTTTTCATTACGCAAGATAAGTTGTTTTTATATCTCATAGCTCAAGTTTTTCGATATATATCTATATGTATAATAGGAATGTTCCATTTTTTCTTGTACGCCGCCTCTATTATCAGAGACAAAATTGTACCGTATTTCACATAATTTTAACCGTATACATCTCTTACAAACATAATATTGC
>NW_012130096.1:1651952-1688357 GCF_000143395.1 Atta cephalotes
GTAGTAGATATATATATATATATATATATATATATATATATATATATATATATATATATATATGTGTATATATATATATATATCCATATGTACGCGTGTATGTATATATCTACCTATGTGTTTTATATATAAGTCTCTTCATAATATAAATAAAAATTCGCAGTGTGAGCACATTCAGAAGTTGAACATCACTCGTAAAACTTTGTACAAATAAAAGACCGGAGTCTCTTTTCAAAGTGTAAATAATCGAACGCGTATTATTTAATTCTGTTAAAATCTTTGGCTAAAACATCTAATTATAAGCTAGAAGTATCCCTTGGGTAACTCTTTGTTAATGATGACCCACATCGGTTGACTTAGCTAAAATCAGCAAACTTTTCAAAGCATTCATTATCTAGCAATTAAAATTTCGATGTCGACGCCATTAACAGTAGCAGCTGAATCGCTTGCGATCTAACTGCGATATAAAATATTCGATTTTTCGTTATCGTCGCGGATAACCTTCGTAAAAAGATTGCACTGTAAGCCTTTATTATAATCACAGTAACTATATATATAGGCTTGTAATGTAAATAACTTACTCGCAATTATTTATCAACATCATTTTCTTTCCTTGGACTTTGTTGTGTGCAGTCAAAACACTTTGTGACATCCTGAGGAAAAATTAACATATAATATTTACTATATTCAATATGATGAGTTGTTGTTGCACCGTTATACATTGATCAGTAATACTAATAATGAATAACAAAAATATATGGTGCAATATATACACGTAAGAATCGTTTATAAAGACAAACTTTATATATCTTTATTACTTATTCAGTAAAGAGAATACAACGTACCTGTACCGCAATTTGTAACGGCGTTAATTCACCTATAGAACAATCACTTCGTACAACATTCGCCGGAACTAGCTTGGGACAAGGCTTGCCCGTGAAGAGCGTGAACAGTGCGTGAATGCTTCTACGTTGTGTCAATTCTATGTGACGGTGTTCGTATCCAGCCAAGTGCCGTTCATGCTGCGATGGATTATCGAACCATATTTCGCACAAATTGCAGTATCGTTTATCTTTTATCGTTGCCTGCGAAAATAAACGGGATGAGCAAAAAATACTTCGAATTCATGAGAGAAAAGAAAGTATCTCAAAGAAAGGATCTTCTTACATAATAATTTAAATAAAATAATCTTTCTCTCACCTTTTCGTGATAAGCTAATTGAGTTATGAGATCGACGATAGACATTTCGCTCTTCTTAATGTCCTTTATATTGCTTTCAACTTTAATGTTTGATGTTATAACTTTATCGTCTATCAACTTTGACTCCGCTACACCGAGATCTTCGCTGTCCTGAATCGTGATGACCGGGGGCGATCTAGAACTCTCTCTATCTGAATTCGTATCGAAGTTTACATTGACCTCGGGCTCTAATATCGGCATGTTATCTTCTTTGGACTTGATTTCTTTTGCATTGTTTGTGTTATTCCCTTGATTGGTGGATCTCGATATCTTAGGAATTTTGTAGGATGATAACCGATTCTTCTCTTTCCTTTGCTGTGGATTCTCTTTCCTTTCCTGCGAACGAGGAACATCGTCGCATTGATCAGTTACATTCTTTCTTTTCTCGTTTAAATGTACAGTACGAATTAGACTTTCGTTTGACACAGCTTGCTCGACCTGTTTAGTTTTCAAGGATGTTATATTGCATTTGGATGTGTTCTTTATCGTGTCCTTGAAATCTGCTTCGTTTTTCTCAAATGACCTCGGTTTCTTCTTCATGAAGAAACTTTTGCTTGATTTGGAATGTTTCTTATCAGACTTCTCGGTATTAGATATTTTCTCAGTCTTGTTACATTTACTTGCCAGGGGTATAGAGCCCTTCTGAGACGCAACGTCGCTACGACAGCTTTGAGCATCACTCGAAGGCACCTCCGAAATTTGGTTGATATCAAAACTCGAACCCTGTTTCTTCTCTGCGGCTGTCTTCGGTCTCGTATTACCTATCGCGTTGCCTACATCATATCTGGATTTCGAAAGGCACTTTTTCAAAGTCTCCTTGGCCGCTAAAACTTCTTTTATCAAGGAGTCATTACAGCAAAAGTTTTCTCTCGTCGTAGCGAAACTCATTACTCTGCAACAAGAGGTTTTCGAAGAAATCTCTTTGACAGAGTTAGCTGAGCTGTTCTCCAATTCAGATCTATCATCGCTGCCAATTTCCACAAAACTTTTATCTTTCTCAAGCGAATTCTTGCCGTGAGAGGAAGCCTCAGATTTGTCGTAACGTCCTAATTTTGCAGTTTGATCACTAAACTCTTCATAAGTAGAATTCACACGTGAATTGTAACAGGTAACAGGATCAAGTTTCGGCATAGATACATCTAGTAGATCAGTATTGCTATTATCCGCGATCTCTAACTCTAGCTCGAATTGAGTCGGAATCGCATCCTCCGAATATAATTGATCATCACCATCGTCCATTATATTCCTCTCCAGCTCGCTACGATTATCATCCGGTGAAACAGGCAGGATCTCTATGGTCGACTGACTCTCGTCCGAAGATTCAACTTTAATAACGGTGCTGTTATTCATTTCGAAATTATCTGATATACTTACAGAGTCGTTAAGCAAGTCCATGTCATCTTGCACAGTGCAATCGTTATCTATGTCGTTGAAATTACTCAGACGTTCGTTTTTTATCACAACTTTGTCGCTGTCCTTGCTCAAGAAATGATCGTTATCTTGTTCTTTTCTCTGCTCCTTGTCATTTCGTAAATTGACTTCTTCAGGCGATGTTTCAATCGGACCGGGCAATTTTATGAAACAAGTTTCTGTCTTCATTCTGCCTTCAACTGTTGCCTTCAACTCCTTTAATGCGAGCTTGAAGCTTGAGCTGTTTAGATGTTTGACGGGAGTATTCTTCTGGCCAAGTTTATTTGAAATTATATCTTCGTCCGCTTTCAACGCTTGTTTGCTATTGGTATCAAAACTATCAGTCTTGTGTTTATCATATTGAGAGGTAGCTTTCTGTGAGTTGGTTCTTTCAGATGACTGATTGATTTCTTTATCGGACGAAGTAACATCCACTTCCGATCGTGGATTATTATCACGAGATCTCGATCTACGTTTGTCCTTTCGATGTTCGTTGGTTGATTTATGACCTCTGGATGAATACTTCTTCGGTATGATGCACGTCTTGATATCTGTTTTAGATGCAAAATTTACATCGACTCTTGACGTATCATTAATTTTTCTACAGTCATAATCTGACATTCTTCTCTGCTTACACTTAACCGGAAATAGATCGGACGTTGAGTTCGACCTGGACAGTTTATAATCACCTTGCTTTTCCTGACGATGGCTATCCTTGCGACTTACAGACATTTTCTCGATAGCTCGTAACGTAATTGGGGACAAAGTTAATTTCAAATCCTTCACCATGCTGTCCAGGATACGGTATCTTTCCAACTTGACCTCCGGTTGCCACTTTGCACTCTTCGCAATGACATTCTTGTAGCCCTTGCTCAGCTCGCATTTGAATTCCGCGCTAGCCGATGTTCTCTTGATAATTACCTTAGGAATCTTCTCAGAAATGCATATCATGGAATTCTTCTTCGTTTCGCATTCTGACGCATTTGTTTGCATTGATTCGGAGGAGTTGCTGCGTTTCGTATGATGTTCTGTATCATCACGTTCCGATCTTCTGCACTTTTTGAGCGGCACTTCCGAATAATGGCTCGAGAATTGCCTCTTCCGTGTCACTTCTGGAGATGACGATCTGTTCCTTTCCTGTTTCTTCAATTTCAGTATAGGTATTTTTTCCTCATATCTTCCCGCATCTCTCGACTCTTGAGAAGTCATACTGTTGCAATCCAAATTGTCCGCCAGATCAGACCTTAAGCTATTCTTTATTTTAACCTTTGGTATGGTTTTCTTAACATTTTTGCGTTTGACACAAACCTCCTCATCATCATCGGCTCTCACTATCTTATTGGAGTGCTTCTCATCTAATTTAATCTTCATTTTGGGAATTTTATTCCTATAACTATTTGACTCGTGTAGAGAACTTTCGGAACTGCAAGTACATATATCATCAATCGTAAGCGAAGTTCGATTCATGATACTTACAGGAATTTCTTCGTGAACCGCCTCGATAGACGGAGTCCCCGGGCGTGATCTCGCGTTCCTGATAATCATCTTTGGTATCTTCGGTTGACAAATTGACTTGTTAGATGTACTATCTTGTGTTACGGAAGAGGAACCCATCTTCGTAACGAATTTTGAGCTAGTCTCGCTTTTCTTGATAACGAGTTTAGGGATCATCTTTGTGTTAGCATTGCAATCTGTCGCGCGCAAATACGCTATCTTCTCATAGCTACTAGAAGAAATTTGATTCTGCTCTTTGCCTTCGTTGTTGCTCGATGTTGCTTTAGATTCCTCGATGGCTGCTTTAGATTCCTCGATCGTTGCTTTAGATTTCTCAATCACTGCTTTAGATTCCTCAATTACTGCTTCAGATGTTTTGACCGTTGATTCGTTGATCGCCTTGTTTTCAATTTCAGTAATTACTTCCATGTCTTGAGACTCTTTGGTAGCAGACATCCTCGAGAGAGACAGATGGTCTAACAGCGAATTATCCTGGAGTGAATTAACCGCGCCAAAATCGATTGATTCATTGATGTTGCATAAACGATTGACAGCGTCTTCCTGAATTTGGCTCGTCTCCCACACCATCGGTACCATACTGTCTTCCTCCGTGAAATCATGCTCGGGCATTTGCAACGTACATCTATCCTCCGCGTAAATTCCGCAATCAGAAGAATCTATGCACAGTAACTTGGAATCGATTATGCTATCGTAATTGGGAATCTCATTCATCTCAGGTTCTTGACATTGCTTCTTGTCGCTTTTAATGATATTCTTGATGACGGTGAACTCTGATATGTTTTGTTCGTGCCTCTCGCTTGCGAATAAGTCGCATATGTTCTTTTCCGTTCGTAGGTTCAAAGCGGTGGACGTAGATATTATAGAACAAGTATTCACTTCGTCATTTCCTCGATTCTTCAATGAAACTTCAGCTTTTTGTCGATCAATCTCCGAAATTTCTGATTGTTGCTCGTTGCCTTCCTCTGCAAGCGTTTGTTCGATGAATGCAACGTTAGATGAATTTTGCAAGGCACTCGGTTCGTCTTCTTTAGATATAATAGTATCTCCTTTATCACACATGTCTTGCTTATCTACTTGATCGAAAGTAATCTCAGTCGAAACAGTCGATTCCGTAAGCGTAGTCTTTTCCTTATCTTTGTGATCGATCGAAGCTGATAAAACTGGTTGATATATAGTTTCCTGATTCACGGCAGAGTCTGAATCATTTTTCACTGAATCATTAATTTCATTATCTCGTTCACTCAAAGCAAGCGTGGATTCTTTTACATTTTCCATATTTTTTGGTTCGTCAAGTGAATCCTTAGATTCGACATTTAATTTAGAAGGACTTGCGATTTTGGCAGAATCTTCATCCGAAATTTCTTTCGTATTTGCAACTTCAGCATCGAGTTTATCTTCCTTTGGAGAGACAGAACGATTGCAACAAAGATATGAATGATTGTCTTTCACTGGCTGTTTCGTCGAGGCTTCCTTGTTTTTCTCGTAGTTCGTAGAACTTTGATCTTCTTCTGAATCGTGTATTTTCTCATCCATCAATTTAGGAGAATCACACAATTGTGCCTTTTCAGTGACTCCGATTGCACTGGATTCGTCTCCATCAATCTGAGATTCTTGCTTTTTTGTATGTTCATCATTACTTTGCATACTCAACGATGCATTAATATTAAATATGCCTACCGATTTATCAATAACATCTGTTGACGCAATCTTCTGATTATTACATTCATTTTCTTGTTCATTGCATAAAGCAGCGTTCGATGATTCATGTCGCAAATCGTCATCCTGAATCGAACGTAGATCGTCGATGTAATTGCACGTTGTGTGGTGCAACGTTGGCTCATTCATCACATCGCAATTCGCTTTATGAATGCCGTTGTCGGAAGAATCTTGCTCCATAGGTAGAAATGGGAAAGTATCCAATCGTTTCTGCGCGGCGAATATATCACTAAAATTCAGTTCTTTAACATTACTGCTGTTTCTTCTATCGATGTGAGAAGAATACGATTTAATTGATTCCATAGTCTCTTCCCAACATGAGGTCCTTGGTTCCAAAAATAAATTCGATTCGAACACGGAGCTTTCGTTGTATCCTTTCTCATACTCGAGATTGTCCGCGAATACTTTCGTCTTACAATGTTTATTAATGCTGGATGTAATATTGGCTGGAGGTTCGATACTATCCAAGTTGTACTGTTTTTCGAGGAAGTCCAAATCTATGATATTTTTCTTATTATTAGCTTCTTTGCTCTCTTGATCGTTCTTGTTTGCATACAACTTGTTAGCATCATCATTGAAGAATTCTAAATGCGTACCTCGAGTTTTCGCGCAATTAGCGTTTTTGTGAACAGTATTTTTATTTGAATAATCAACATGTATCGCTGTAGATTTAGCGTCGATAAGATCAATCTCTTTTTTCTTACCGGCGGTGGTAACATCGCGGTTTCTCTTGAATACCTTCCGCAACTTGGAGCAATTGTAATAATCGTACGACGGAGATTTCGCAAAATACGGTTCGCGAAAGTTACCATAATCCTTTGTGCGAGCTTCCGTAAGTAGCTCGCGATACGTGAATCGAGGATTAGGACTATAAGTTATCTTTCCGTCTTTGGTGGTGTATACAGGAACTACGTTTAAATTCTCCAGTTCGTCTGCGCTGAAGAAAGTCGGGTTTACGTAACCGCTGGTAGTTTCATACAGATCGAAGTTGCCGAATTTACTGTCTTTCTTTGGCCTTTTCCATCTGTCGGCACGTTTGTCGTCGACATCCGTATTTTCGTTCGGCGCAACATCAAAATGATTGTAATCAAAATGCACGAGATTATTGTAACTGACATCTTCTATGCTGGGTTCTATCGTACTTGAAGAAGTCGATGGAATCGCGTTTAATTTCGACGTAGCATCATCTTGAAAATTTTTTGCGCTCCTGCATGGAGAAGCGACGGCTATTTGCTGATGTTCCTTCTTCTGCACATTGACAGTCTTCAATCCTAAGTATGGTGAATTGTCCGAAGAGGCTTTCAGTTCCTCGCTACCGAAGTTGGTAATAGCGATCTTCCTTTCTGCATCTTGATGTATGCTTCTCCTGTTCGTCGCGTGTTCTGATCTTGAAGTTTTCAGAGCGCTCGATGTCAGCTCAGATTCGATATTAACGGTGCCTGAAAGAGTATCATCTCGTAAAATTACATTGCAACTAGTCGATTCCGTACAAGTATTCGAAAACATACCGCTATCTTCGTATACGTCATTGATCAATTCTTGTGCCGACAATGAACTTCGTCTCTTCTTCGAAAGTATCTCGCTGTTCATATCTTCCTCGTATGCGACCACTGATTTGACTGTGTTGTTGTGATCTTCGTGAACTTCGTTAGACGCTTCTGTTGTAGCGGATGGTGATCGATTGCGTTTCTCATAATCTTGGCGATCCGCTTTATCACAAATTATTTTCTTATCCGTTATATTCGTTGAATTTGAGATCGTATTAGTCAAATGGCCGATCGTCTCGGCGACGGCATTCTTGATATTCTCATGCAGCAATTTCTCTGTTGTGTTCCGTTCCGTGCATGACACGTTTATCTCAATCTTGATCCCGTCAAGAGAACCGCTGCTCTTCGTCTCCTCCCTCGAATGCTGAGATCCTTTCTGATGATCGTCATCTTTG
This sequence comes from Atta cephalotes, assembly GCF_000143395.1. Taxonomy (NCBI): domain Eukaryota; kingdom Metazoa; phylum Arthropoda; class Insecta; order Hymenoptera; family Formicidae; genus Atta; species Atta cephalotes. The sequence continues at coordinate 1,659,775 of NW_012130096.1, forward strand.
AGTTTCAGATTGACGTTCGTAACTTGAATAGCAAAGTCAGGATTTTTATTCTTAGCTACGAAAGTCTTCAAGATGTTCGCATGTTTTTCTTGCTGTTCCTCGGACGACTTAGATCTCGCCATGTCTTTCTGGCATAGCTGATTATCGCATGGTGACTGCGACTCGGATCGTTCGTCGGGATTCGACGAACGATGACACGTCTTACTCGTCGCATAATCAGAGGCCTCCTGCGTATCCTTTCCCTTATCGTGAACTTTACTAACGCTGTGTGATTTATACTTTATTCTTCTGTATTCCTTTAGAAGCCGCATCCTTTCCCCGCTATCGGTAATGCTAACGTTCTCGATCACTCTCGGTTTATTATGCGAATTATCAAATCCTTTGGAATTTTCAACAGTACAGGATTTGTCCTTATGCGTTGCTATTTCTTGAGTATGTTTATTGTGATGTACAATGGTTTCGCCGCACCTATCCTCTGTATTTTCCGACAAACATCTCTTTTTGTGAGAAATTGCCTGGTCGCCCGAGACCGACTTCTTGCGATCCGCGAATTTTACATGCTGAGAATTCTTCGGGTCCGTCGCGTTGATTTTTACTGATTTATTACTGTTGGCGCTCTTTTCCGAAGAATCCTCGTTCGTGAACAATGCCTCGGCCTTCCTCAATTTATCGTTACTCAATGTCAACTGTTTCGCGCTATGTGATATAGGTGAATTACTTTTAACAATCTGCATCATATCTTCTGCCCTGGAATTTCTTGGAGCGGTATCGTTTGTCATTGATGAACTTACCCTGCTCATTGCCGTTTGACGGGTCATTTCGGTCAAGGCGTGTCTTCTTCCGGAATAATCATCCTGACCGCCGTCTAACGTAATAGGGTCAGGATTATTCGTGACATTCTTTGTCGTATTGTCCCCATTCGTCGAATCGTTATACGCGACTTTTGCATTCGTTTCTGCCTGTGATTTTTTATGAGCATCCGGACTCGTCGCTTGAGATTCATTAGCACGGCGCTCGTTTAAATTTTTATGAACCTGCATTGATTTATTTTGCATTCCAGTTGACACGATCTTTAATTCATATTCGCCGGAGGTCAAAGTCATACGCATGCTAGTGGCCTCCACAGTTTCCGTTTCATTGTCGAGCGCAAATATCTTCTCGCTGTTATTTGCCGAAGCGGAAGTTCCATTCAGATTCGCGTGCTCTTTACTGTTTTTTGTAAATGACGCAGATCCATTCTTATCAGTATTCGTGGAAAATTCAAATGTATCAAGAATAGCATCATGACCGAGCATGTTGTTATCACCGTTGTTGTTTTTGAAATGATTCTCCGTCTGATATTCACTTTCTAATGAATCGGCCGGTTTATTCTTGACGGTTTCCTCGCTATTCAGATGATCGTAGGGCTCTCTCTTCGTCGGCGACTGCGTGAAACTAATCATGGGACTGTTCTGCATAATCTCGATTGGATTTGTCGATATCGTGAGATCCTCGACACGCTCCGACGATTCCTCATTGTCAGAGTGGATCGGCGTGTTCAGCGTAGTAGAGATCGGAGTGCACTCTGACGTGGGCAAGTCTGGCAAACTTATATCGTCCGGATTATGAGATTCCTCGCTCGCGAAACTATTCTGTTTCTTCAAATTCGTGTCTCGGGCGGAATCCTTCGCGGACATAGGCAGAGCGGTGATCGCCCGGTCACTTACTCGCGACGTTTGGGTGCTCTCCATCGCTTTAGGCGGAGAGGGACCTTCGACGACGTATTGCTCTTTGCAGCAATCCTTCAGATTTCCAAGATCAGCGTTGAACTCGGTCGTAACCGATTCGGTTGTGTTGCTGTCGGTCTTTTTGAACTTATCGGCGGCCTCGAGAGTTATCGCTGCTGCCGCGACTTCCGTTCCTTCTTGGAAGAACGACACTGTGTCTTGCCTTTCCAAAGTCTCGGTAACTTGACCGTTTGTGACCTGTAAAATGCTACCTATCTCTAAATTGTCAACTATGTGTATCGTTGGTACCTCGTCAGGCCCATTGCTTATGCACTGTATAATGTGGCTTCCCGATCGTACAATAGTTTCCTTCGTGATATCCTTACACGTTGAATCCTTCGCAATCTCAACGTTCTCCGCGGATGAGTACGATATGGTCAGACAGTCCTGCGCTGGTATCACACCGATGTCATTCTTCTCCTGATTTTCGAACGTTATAACATTCGGGGTGATCTCTTCCGGTTTGGAGACCTCTAGACCCTCCAACGTCTTCGCCGAGAGATTCACGTTCTCGTAGCCCACGACTACTACTGGTGTCGAATCGCTCAGAACAGCGCTCGGCAAATTGGTACTCGCGCCATCTTCGTCCTCCGATTCATCCCAGTTGGCGAGAAACTGTCGTACGTCAAGCTCCGGCTTGTCGGCGAACTCTTTGGACATTTTCTGTTGTATAACCGCGTCATTCGCGTTCCCAGTCAGATTGTTGAAGCTCTCGCTTCCGGTTTTTTGAATTTCGAACTGATTCTGCTCGAGGCTCTTTTGCGCCGGGTATCGATCTTGCTTTTGCATGCTTTCCGCGCACAGCGCGGTCGCATGACCGTCGTGTTGTTGCGACACCAATTGTTCCGGCTTCTGGACGTTGCGATTCGTCATTTCGGGGACGCCATTGCCATCCTGCTTACTCTGCTTGTCCACCGGGTTGTCCGGCGTTTGAGAATTCACTGCTTGTTGTACTCTAGGGAAAGCTTCGGGTATGTAATTAGAATTGATTAAAACGCCATTTTGATCGAACTGCAAGTTTATAGGCGGGATAGCAGAGGTATTAACTGTCGACGTAGTAGTGGCGACGCATGGAGTCTGCTGCATTTGTCCCTGATATGTGACATGAGACTGCTGTAATTTCAATATTTCTCTATATCTATGAACACATTCCTTATACTTGGGATGCGACTGGTACCCGGGTATTTTCGCCAACTCCCTCAGATGATTCTCCATCGAGAATCTCTGCATCGCTATCTTCTGTTGATACATCGGATATCGTGAATGAGAGGGAGTATGCATAGTCGTAGATGTTTGCATTCTGTTTACCATGGATGCATTGTCGGTGGCCTCCTGACAGTCATGCGAAGCGTCTGTCGATAGATTTCTCGGGTACTGCGAATTGAAATAAGTATTCTGAGCAGGTGGCATCATACTCAAGTTCGGAACACTCGTGGACGGCATGTTGGTTGATATCATAGCGCCGCCAGTTTGATACGGGACTTGTTTGTTGTTATACTTCTGCTGAGGCATCGCGAAACCTTGTTCCGGATGTTTAACCATCCCCTGATTCGGCACGTTCATGCCGCTCATCTTGGAGTACTCTTTGACGTTATAAGGATATTTCTGGTACTCTCCCGTGTAGTTGTAATTTTGCATGGGATAGTTCGGCAACATGCCCGAGGATGATGAATAGTTGCGGGAAATCAGGCGATCCTTGCGATATTTAAAATCAGAAAAGTTTCTCCGGTGATCAGCATTAGGCCCATTAGGCGGTGGCACCATAGGCGATAGAACCTCCTTGCCATCAAAATTGTCCTTCCTAAAATTATAATCGTTTCCGAATCGTCGAGCGTCCGTTTGGTATCCGGTGGACGTACGAATATTCTCCCTATAAGTCGCATTATTCGGATAAGAGCAGTACTGCTGGTAACTTATGTTAGGATCCGGATTGCAGCACAAACCCTTGCAGGGAACGAAGGATGGCGGAGGACCCGTTCTACTAGTGGCATGCGAATTCACGTTGGTGTTTCGTGATCCCATTGACGCATGCGGTGCATTCATATTCATCACGTTTGGTCCATTTAGATGCGAGATAGGTCCGTTTAAAGGCATCTGATTATTTCTATAACCTAGCTCTTCATTTATACCGCCTATCGCGGCATTCCTCGGATCCATAGAACCATTCAGATTGTCCACCATGGGATTTCTCGTATTCGAAGGCCCATAGTGGCCAATGCAATTCTGCATCTGCACCATCGACGCGAGGGGATTGTTGTCAGTGGCATTGTGACCATGTGAGATATTGCTCGACAGATGCGGCTGAAAGTGCCTCGGATTAAAATTGGAATCGTTTTGGTGTTTCTCGAGTCCCTCCGAGCTGAGATTCAGACCGTTCAACTGCGTCGGACTAATACTGGAAATAAACGATAAGTGTCCCGAATTGACATTTTGAGCGGTCGATGTTACATCGTTTATTCCTGATTGCGGAGGATTATACTGATGCCAATCTGGCATATTTCCACTGTAGTTCATTGTACATTGTTTTGCTATTATTTTGCTGTGATTACATCGTTCTCCTTGTTCATCGAGATCTGTCCAAGTATTAAGAGCAGGAGATTACCTAATAAGCAGAAAAGACTAAATGTTATTTGACACAATTTGTAACAGTTACACAGAAATAATAAATCTACTTTTTATGACTAAACTAATATACACTTTTTACACTTAAAGTGAAATAAATATGTTTGATGTTTAGCTGAAGAAAGAAAATATTAGTGCAGTGTAACAATAAAAACATACTTTATATGTAACATTATTGGAATTGGTTTTAATAAATATAAACATCTCTCATCATATCTGTGCAATTGAATAAAATTATTTCTAAAATAAACATGTTCTTTTAACATCGCAGATTTCTAGTACTGGATCTATATTATAAAAATAATTATCCTCATTTGACGAGTAAATAAAACAGCTTGAATTCAGGACACAAAAATCTATAACAATGAATTTTTATTATCAATAAAAAGTCAAAGAATATATTTGTGACTATGATTATTGTAAGTACACGCTTTTTATTTGGAGGACTACAGTTATATCCATCTCGACAATTACAAAGAGATTATAATGCGTAACATAGATTTGATGAACTCTAAGATACAAGGAATATATTATCTCTTTATAGTCCAGATTATTTCTCATTAACCAAGCAAAGATCAAATATTTTATCCTCAATTTAATCTAATCCAAGTAACATATGACTATGACTGGTATTTATAGTTTCTCATATTTAAGACTATCTTACGCACAATATTAAGATATGAACTGCAATCAAACAGTTGCATTAATATCTTAAGATAATCTTAAAATAAGAAACAATTATAAAAACCAACCTATAATTTTTATCAATCAGAACTTATTATAAGGTTGATATTTATTAATTGATTCTTATATTTAAAAATCATCTTAAATGCAATCTTCAAATGCCATGAGCCAATCACAGACTGGCATTTACAATATATAGTCCATTTTTATTTTAAGACCATCTTAAGTAATGTCTTAAGATGTGACTCTCTGGTCAGTACTTATAATCGATTCTTTTAGACTTAAGCCAATTCAAGGGTCCTATTATCATATTAAGATAATTAATTACTATCTTAAAAATAATCTTAAAATAAGAATGGACTATGAATACTATCTCTAATTGGTTCATGACATCTTAAGACTATATTTAAGACAGTTATACACATAATGAGCTTTTTATAGACAATAAGTCATTGGCTGTGTTGTTTCAACAAGAAAAGCAGCATTGCAACTGTTATAAAATTCTTAAATATAACTGGTTTATCTATTACAATCTAAGCTTTAAGTTTTAAGGTGCAAGAAACAGGATCAATCATAGATTATTCTTCTCACATTCGATTGTGATTAATTTCTTACAACTTAAGATTTAAAACTTATAGTAATAGCTTATTATAGAAAGCTCATAAGAATCGATTATGAGTATAAGCTTATGACATCTTAAGATTATACAGGTCATAAACATTACTTGAAATGGTCTCTGTAAAAGAACAGACTACGAATACCAAAGAACACAATATGCGATGATAAGTACACATTGCTTTATTTATTTGAAAAACAGCAGCATTGTTATATCCACCTCAACGATCGCAAAGAGTCTAGAACGCATAACACAGGTGTATGCCTATGACCTAGATACTTCTTTGACATATTTGGCATATAAACCCCCGCACTTGCACGTACACGTATGCACGCACGCATAATCGCGAGCATGGGTCGTGTGTGCTCCGTCATCAGAATGTAAATGAAGGAAATAAATATTCAACGGATAGTTCTGCTACGTAAAACTGGAGCGAAAGAACCGAGCTGTCAAGCCGCGGGTTGGAGCTTGTCCGAGCATTTACGACCATGCTTCATGCCTCGGCGCTGAAACGCGCACTAACAGGTGACACCATATTTACCGAGGTTGTAAGCCATTGTTGGTCACCCTACCCCCAAGCCCCGCGGCGCGGGTACGTGTTTACGTTCGCCTCGCGACATAACGCCTCGTCGTCGCGAAGCGCCGAGCGTGCTGTGTGATCTATGATACGCGGATTTACATGCGAAGTTATTGCGAGAAACGCACCTTGCCACGCGGGGCCTTGAAGGTACAACACAACTGACAAACACACCTGACAAACACACGCACGCACGCAACACATACACATACGCATGCAGATCCCATCGTGACGAGCTGTCGCTCATCGTCGCTCGCGTTCAACGCACATGATCACCGCGATGACGACGACGACGAGGACGAGGACGAGAGTGCGTGGGGTGGATCGTTGAGATCTGCCGCGGATGATGTCTCGCAAGGGTGAAATTCACGCTCCAGAACTTACCTGCAAGTTAACATCGTTCACAACATACACGCCATATTGGACACGACTGCTTGCGCCAGTTGCGCCGTGCGGAAAAAAAAAGAGACGATAAACACGCGCGCGCCCTTTGCGGTGGAGGTGCGCACTTTGCTCCGTTCGTTATTCGTGTGTAGGTTGTGTATGTGCACATGTGTGCATGCGCGCGCGCGTCCACCTGTTTTCACACTTGGAACTGCATGCGTGCAGCGGATACTCGTAAAAATATGATGCTAATCGCCTTATGCGCTTTACGCCTCGCTTAATATAACTACGCGAGTGCTGTTGATTCGTTGTGACTCGTCGCGACGAAGCCACAGGCGCAAAAACCTCGTATGAGATACAAAGATAGAACGAGGTTTCTGCTGAAACTTGATTTTAACATGCATACTAATGACTCGAATGTGTCTCCTGTGTGTATAGAAATTATCTCGCTTTCTGAACATTCGATAAAATTTTGATGTCCTTTTTTATATTTGTATTCTCCAAACGATATACATAATGTATAAGTTTCACAAGTTTTTGCGATTTATAGAACATGTATAAAATATTCGAACATTTTCTATACATTGGAAATGTCTAATTTTACATAAATCTAATTTATTAAAGGGATATAGATGGCCGTTTATGTAATAATTTATAATTTATATTAAAAGTATGTACAGTGTGTATTATTGCTTGTACTTAAACTTGGATTAAGTATCTGTCCTTACTGTTACTTTTAATTTACTATTAATGAGGCTATGAGTGGATTTTAAAACATTATTCGCATAAAAACAGGAAAATCTTGCCTATCCAAAGAGAATATACATGAATGCCTAAAATTTCTTACATTCTTATTTGATGAGTTCTAAGAGAGAAACAACTTTTTCTTATAAAAAAAAGGTGCTTTAAGGATTAGCCATAAATAAATGAATTATAAAAGATATTTTATACATTAATAAAGATCTATGCTTCGCAAAGTATGTATTTGCTATTTTCAAATATAGATTAATATATAGATTAGTGTAAAAAAAGAACATTTTTCTAATTACTAAACTTAATATTGTCTTTCATTCTTTTTTGATATTTTTTAAGGATTTAAATTTAATTTGACAGCTTCTTGTCGTATCACAGAGATGAGTTCTTGATTTATTAAAAATGTGAACCTCAGTCCTGCAATCTGTAAAAAAAATGTATGTGTGATTAAAAATTTTTTAGTTAAAAAAATAAGTTATTACTATTATTTAATAAAAATTATTTAAGAGAAAACTCCAATTAAGTGTGTTATGCTTTATGCAATAATTATAATTACGTAAGAATTTATATAATAATTACCTCAATTACACTATTGTTATTCAATTTCATCTTATTACCAGCCAAAATTGGTCTGCTATCTACAAAAATAGGCCGTTTTCCCTCGGACGACAAAAAGAAGTCTCCATTATTCCTTAAACGGATAGTACCTTGTCGACGCGAAACTTTCCACGCTGGACCTTCTAAACCAAGATCCACGTCGACAGTATGATCTTTTGTAGAACGTCCCACACTTATCTGAACAAAGATAGAAGAGAATATGAGATATAAATCTTTTAAAATAAAGCAATAACTTATTATATATGAATAATTATAAAATATATATTATATATGAATAAATATAAAATAATTATAATCCTATGCTTGCCTCTTACCTCTCTAGATCTCATAAGATATCGGACAAGTCTTCCCCTTAAAATGGCTAAGGTTTGATTATCAAATTCTGGAGGATTGATACCTGTTACGCTATCGACAAGTACCTGCCATCTACCAAGTTCATTTTCTAATACTTTAATTTCTTTCTTGTTTTTTCTATCCGCCGTTGCCAATTCAGTATCCACTAATTCATCTTTCGGTTCCATTAATTCGGTATCGTTAATCATATCTTCGGCATCGGAAAAACTTAACACGTGTTCACCTCGTGGTAAACTTTGCACTGTCTGATCTGGCAATAGGTGATATTGTTTCATCAATTGCCAATGACTGTGTAACGCTTTCGCAGTCCTAGCTGGATAAAATGTATGTGCATTTGCTTCAAGCAATTCTTGAAATACTTCCAATGTTGGTTGAGAAGTCTGAAGAGATAAAATAAAAAAAATCACATATTCATAATGCAGTTATTAAAAAAAAAGACTAACTCATTTCTATCAATATACATCACTTTAATCTTGATTTATTCCTCTTTTTTTTATTCTTCTAGAATTAGAAAAAGATAAAAAATAATTTAAACTGAGATTAAAGTTAGTCTACATTGATAAAGATAAGCATCAGTAACTAACTTATATATGAATTATATTTGTATTTTCTATGAAAACATTTATCAAGCCTGCGTGTTTTCCTGCTGGATAATTTGTGTTTTAGTGAATTACTAGAATTGCATTACACAGAACGTAAAATTCTTAGTAATTTACCACGCATCATGTGCCACAAGAATTTAATAATACCCACCGATTTAATAGTGCCTAATAGATCCTCTTCTGCTTTGCTATATAAAGTTCTTGCTTGAATAGTGGCTATTAATTCAGGATGCAAATTACGCATAGCCTGCACAGCTACACGCGAAACTGCGCTGTCATATAATAACGCATACCATCTTTGCTGTATTTCCTGCAGTGTGAAACGACAGGAAAATTTTGTACCTCGATGGACCTTAAAGAGGACATTAGAAATAGGACATTAGAAATAGGACATTAGAAATAGGCCATTAGAAATATATTATATTTTTTCTTATCGATAGAAAACAATTGTGCCTGTAATTATGCAAGTAGTAGTAGTAAATAAAAAAATGATTATCTTGTGTTTTGTATAATTATCATGCAATATGGAATTAATTCATGTTTCGATTTTTTATTTAGATCACTTTCATACTGGCACAATTAGAAGTAAAAAGAAGATAAGGACAAATTAGATATGTACCATCCTTAAATCATTTGTCTGTTGTACGCCAGTAATTAACGCCAAGTCATCAGCGGGTTTCCATCGACCAAGATCTTTGGTGGCATTGAACGAATGAGAATGATTTTTACTCTTCTTATTCTTTCGTCCGGGATTTGAACCGCTTGGTCTGCTTGGTCTACGATTGCATCTGTCCGACTGTACCAAGGTGGTCGGAATGGGTATCGGAGTTGGCAACGTCTGCGTTGGCAAGACGTCCATGGGGCCGGCGGTTACCGAAATCGTTCGTGATTTCGACGTTGACTTGGCGCTTGTAGGAGGTGGTTGTAGATTGAACGTTGTTTCCACGACTTCATCATCAAATTTCTTGCGTTTTATCGTGCGCGAGGAGCTTTAAGGAAAAGAAAATATAAGCGATAAAAATTGTTCAACTTAGCAATGATTTATAATTTATAGAATATATAAATTCAGTTATTGGCGTTACATTATGAATTAGTGCACATTAAAAAGGCTGTTATATATAAAATATCTAAATGCAGTGGCACAATATAATCAACTTTGACGGTGATAATATGTATTCTATAATATATATTCTGTTAAATAATGTCATTATTAGATATTTAATTATATGCTTTTACATTTAACTTTGCTAACTTCATATATAGCAATTTTTATAATAGTTTACACTAATTACACAATCAATAATATTGATCAAGAAATATTTTTAAATTAGTAATACTAATTGATATTAATATTTTGACAATCTTACATGCATCAGCATTATTGACATGTTTCAGTTCAGTGAAGTTTTTGCATATATAATTACGTAACTTTATTAATTTATATGTGCTTTTTTTTACACATCCTTTACATGTTTTCCAGCAAGAGACACAGATAACACAATAAAGTTTTTGTTTGCCAATGTTAAACAAAGATGAAACGATATGTTATACTGTATTGGAATGGGAACACAATTTTGCATAACACATAATGCATAAGAAAATGAACGAATCAAAATCCTTGATTTCTTTCTTTTCCAAAAATAAAGATTCTAATTGGTTGATTTTCTTATGTATTATGCAAAATTGTGTTCCCATTCCAATATGAATAGAATATGTGCTGCTATCCTTACTTGTAGAAAACTATGTCGATATCAAATTAATTACAATGATCTCCTACGGTTAATATTAATATATTGATATATAGAATATTAACAGTGATCTAGATTTCTTGATCCTCAAGATAAATAAAAATCAAAGGTAATTTTCTAATTAGATAGAGAAATAAATTAAACATAAAATACATCATTATTAGGTATTCTTTTTTAATAAATAATAGATTCAACAATGAAATGTTTAAGCAGACAGCGAATTAAATAGAAGTAAATTTTTCTCATGAAATTCGCTTTTGTCTATCTTAATGAACATCAATTTTCTTTCAAGGAAAATTTGATCAGCAGTTTAATGGGAAGACTATTAAGACAGATTGAATTAAGCTTTAGAAGTATAAATTGCTAATATTATCCTTGATTAATTGAAAGTAACTTTATTTAATATTTTAATACTTCTGAGAAATAGAAAAATTGGTATTTGTCCACAAAGTACATAAATTTAATTTAAATTTTTTTAAGATTTTGTAAAATTTTATAAAAGCTAATTTTGGAATATTTCTTTTTTCTCTCTTCTTTTTTTTGTTCTCTCTAATTTTTTGCATTCTTTCTATTTTTGTACAAGAGATACTAAGTTACATATTGTATACTTAGATAATGATGTCATTACTTGTTTACTTTGATCACAAAAAGTTATAACATAGCAACACAGATTTATAATCTCACTTTCAATGTGAATTAACAAGATTCAGTAAGTATACTGAATTTTGTTAATTGTTGTTAATTGTTGTCGAGACTGTATAGGGTCTCGAGCTCATTTAGATCATAGATAAAAGTTCAGTTGAAGTCTCACTAATCAGAATAAAAAAGAACATTTATTCAACTCAATTATGACATCATAAATAAAAATTATCTACATTTTGATATAAATAGAAAGCAACTACTGATGCTCAAATATCAAAATAGAGATCCAGATCATCGTCAATCTACCGTCGTTAATCCATCAATATTAATCACACATCAATCATATTGGCTATTTGCAGAAAAAATAACTTTGCAAGTAATCAATCAAATAAAATAATATAATTAATAATCAAATCAATAAACAATATAATTAGTAGTATAATTAGTAATCAATCAAGTAATATAATTAGTTCTTGCCCTTAATTCCTTGCTGGATCTAAATAACCAATCATACTAAAGAATCTTATAACAGTTGCAAAGCTGCTTTTACTACTGACAATCATTGTTAATATTTGTTTTTTATTGACAATATTATCAATTGTGTAATATCCATATAACACAAGTGAATCAAATTCTCGATTAGTCCTAACTAAGCCAACTACTTGACGTCCTACCTTCTCCGTTTCGTCGATAGAGCGTCTAAAGCTGACGAACCGATAGGAATATTCAGAAACCCGTCCGTACTGTGCGTGAGTCCACTATGGTTAAGGTTAGTTGGAGTCGGTATATCCATCGTTTGTAACAAAACAAATGATCTTCAAAACATAATACACGTCGCTTGCTCTCAATAGATTTTAGCGACTAGACTTTAGTGCGAATAAATCACTATTGTCCTAATCGCCTTGTGCAGCCTTATGTTAATTCCACGTTGTTATCTGAAAATGTCAACACAATCAACACAATCGGTAATTTGACGCGAAGTGAGTCGTAGTAGAACAAAAATAGACGCAATCAACGCAATCACACGAGACGCATGACGACACTCAACGAGTATCGATTCTCGAAAAATCGATATCGAGAAAGACTTGTCATCGATTACTCGCTGATTTCGATGTTCGCAGAATTTTTAAATCGCTCTATCGTACGTAAATAAATAAATGCATGTAAATAAATAAATAAATTAATTAATCGAAACGAATGACGCGCAAGATATTACGAAAATTTATTCATAATTTCCATGTTAGAGATTACATCGCGCTATTTAACCGAAGGCTTTTATCGAACGCATAGCTTGCCGTGTATATTTTAAAACGATGGAACGTTTTTTTTTTAAAGGGAGAGATATTATTGAAATACTTTGACGAGAAAAAAAATGGCATTGCGGGGGGGTGAAAAAATCTAACCTCGCGCTAACATGGGTCTCCCGTTCTCGCAGTTTGCTTGTCGACGACCAGCGTTTTTTGCAGAACGTTCGAAATAGGCCGGAGAGATCGTGCCTGTGGATCTCTCGATCGGTCGCCACGCATGCGCAGCAGGTCTCGCTCGCGCGAGCGATCGGATCCAACGTTGGCACGCTGCTTCCTTCGTGCAGTATGGCACGCTCGATTCCGGTTGTACTCGTTGTCACCACGTTTGTGCGGCAGGTTCTCTGTTCATCCGTAGGCACGACGCACGGCGAATAATCACCGGCAGCAATGGACGAGGAATGGGGTACGTAAGGGAATAGGAGACGCTAATCGCATCTCCCCCGCGAAACGCTCCTTGCGAACCGGAATGATTTCTTGTGAGGGTGAGGGACTGACTTTTTAACCTCCACCCTTTTGCTGTGCCTCTTGCAGATGTAGACAACGTCGAGGCGAAATTTGACCTCGCGATGAGATCGAACAAGTGGGAGGGCGAGGACGAGGAGGAGGATGTCAAGGTAATGCGATTCCACATCGTTAATGCTACGCGAGGACCCTCCCACGCAAGTCCGCGTGCTGTTCCGCGAACCTAACCTATAATGAACACATGTTCTCCATACTGTGCTCCTCGTCGTGTCGATCACAGAATTCTTTCTTGTATTCTTGTTGGCATCTTTGATCAGAGCGATGTCTGTTGCTTTGTATACAGTCACAAAAGAGGGTCAAATAATATTATAGTTGTATAAGGACACGAACCAAGGAATCCTGTGGATTTGTTCATATTTAATATTTATTTTCTTATCTATATAGCTAATAGAAGTATATATTTATTATTATATATACTTCTACTTTGAAATCAAACTTGTATAGAAATGAATAAGTAAACATTGTTTAAGGATTCCTTTGTTTCGTTATTACTCTCAGAATGTAATTCAGCATTTACTGTTGTTAAATATTTTACATAAAGTATATTTATTTAGACATGTGAATCATTAAATATTAAATAATTAATTTATATTGAATAATTTATGAATAATAGTTGTTAATTTTATTTGAATTATTTCAATTATTGTATATTTTTACCAGATCTTTATTTAATGTTAAATGAATTATATTAAAATTTTTTTGTATTAAGATATTTATACATCAGGGGGAGGGGGGAGGTTCTAATATATACTACCCAATTTTATTATATGATAATATGGTACAATATCATTTTGTATATATATATATATATATAATAGATCTTGTTTTTTTTTAGTTGAATTTTTTGCATGATTTATTTTTCCTTTTTTCTCTCCATACTGGAGAAAAAGAAGAAATGATGAACAGTGCAAAAAAGAACAGACTTGTTGATGATAAAATCCTGTTTCATTTATATACACATATTAAATAACCTAACAGGACAGCTGGGAAGATGTAGAAGAAGAAAAAAAGGATGTAGAAAAACCAGCAGAGATTCCAAAGGCAAAACCGAAACCTAAAAAAGCCCTGGCTGAAAGGATTGAGGAACGTGAGGTTTGTTCCTGCTTAAGCTACAATATTGTTTTTATCTTATATAATTTTACTTATATTTTTATATAATACATTTGTATGAAAATTCAGAAAAAAGCACGGGAAGAAGCTGAGAGGAAAGCGAAAGAAAAGGAGGATGCACTTACACCTGAAGAAAGGCGAGCTGAACTGTTAAGGCGTCAGAGGTTGCAAGAAGAGGCAGACTTACGACTGGCGATGGAAACTTTCGGTTTGTCGACTCTAGTAGATTTTAGTGATCGTAAAAAAGATAAAAGAGATAAGAAATGACTTTTTTTAATGATCTGACTGTTTCATATTGTGAATTGATAGCTTCTTATTTCTAACATAGTAATTTTTATCTGACATCTAAAATAGATCTCTTTTTTTTTATCAAAGTTATATTAGGCGTTAGATATATTATTTAACCAAAAATTTTTTATAAGATACATCATTTTTTTATTACCTTATATATTGTAGGCGCACATTGTCATTGTAATGTTACTTAGCTGAAAGAGTACACTTTCTAATTATGCATGGGACGTATAAGCAGTTTTGCTTTGTAACAATAATAATAGCTATTATTTTTATATAAGTGTGACGTTTGACGAATTGAAAAAAATATTAATATTAAACTAATTATTTAAAAATTGTGACGATATACCAAGTGAATTGTTATCAGGAGACGGTAGTATCTCGGCGCTAAGCCAAGCGTAATGACACTACCTATATATTACATTAAATCGTACAGTATTATATATAAAAAGAAATATCTTTAAAAAATGCTAAATGCAACACACATACATACACACGCATTATGTACATAATGTTCTTATGTATTATGTACATAATGTACATAATCTTTCTTAATATTTTTATTGATATTAATTTAAGAATGTGGCATAATAGCTTTACATTATTGTAATTATTATAGCCACGATACAATCTACAATCGGTTTATCATAGGAACTGCAAACAGGGGCAGACAGACAGAAAGAGAATATACAAGCATTTAAACTTATTACAAGCTCTACATTTAAATTTATTACTGATGTTGTTGTATTTTAATAAAAGTTGCTATTCTATGCAATTTGTTGTGTTTGCATCAGTCTTTGTAACCTTATCTCATCTGTTATCTGTCTCCTGTACCGTTCCTGATTGATTCTTTTGATGCATATATTGTAACATGTAAAACTGTCAATTATGAGTCATATGTCAGATATATAAACCTTTATATCTCTTAAAAATAGTATATAAAATAGTATGCATTTCTTCAGAGGTGCATTTCTCTCTGCAGTTTTATAAAGTTTATTATTACATGCTCATGAGCAACTTATCAATGAGTTTTCACAAAATATCTTAGTAAATCTAATACATATTAGCTTGATATGAAAAATATTATGTTACTTATATATATTTAATAAGAAATATATTAATATTATATGTATGTACATTATTACATGACAATTTTGTGTTGTAGGAGTGACAGAAGTATCGCAAAACGAATCGCTCGATATTATGGTACCAGATACAAAAGAGGAATTTGAGCGATATGGTGCAGTACTGTCACAAAAAATTAATCAATTTAACAAACACGCAGAGTTTCCACCGTTTGCAGAAGAACTTATAAAGTCTATTGCTCTTAATTGTTAGTATATTTGTTAACGATCGATTCTTTCAGAGGCATTTTATATTGAAAATATCTTTTTGTTCTAGTATCGTCAAATTACTTGAAAAAAGTGAAAACTATAGTTGACAACTTACTTATTGAAAAGCAGAAGATGGAGAAAGGTGATAAGGCGAAAAAAAACAAGGGGAAAGGAAAGGCCAAGCTCAAAATCGAGGGTGACAACACCTTGTTGAGCGAATACGGTGATTATGTATATGATGAATATGACGATTTTATGTAGCGACTTTTCACATATTCATACATTCTAGTCGCCTAAATACACGCAGAGGAATATTAATTTGCAGAATTTATACAGAAACTTTATATTTGTAATTTCTGCATATTGAATTGTAACCAAAATGTACAACGGTTTAATCTATATCCATGATATCACACTTAACAAGATGAGAAACAAAAAAAAGTAGAAGTGAAAGCTAGCATTACAATATTATCGGCGGAAATGCTTAACAAATGAACACTTTCCAACTGTAGTGATGTCACATTCACATGCAGTTACTCTGGACAGTTGGAGATTCTACGACTTACTGTTGAGTTTTATTGGATTTTTATCCGTGCGTCCGTCGTTATCAGATTTTCAATTTTGATGTTGATGTCAGTAACGATTTTAGCTTATAAACATTGAGGTTGTCGCGCAACGCGCGATTCTAACTTATTGATTGTGCATTAACATCGGGCAGTGAAGGATAGAACTATATTTAGTCTTTGAGTTGTAATCGCATCTTAATCTGTTAAAAGGAAAAACTTTCCCATCTTTATATAGCTGCATCATTGCAGACTAAACTCATGTAATTATATTGTGGAAGTTTTATATAACACAGCTTACATATTCATAATACCTACACACACGTACTTTTATTGAAGAATGATTAGAAGTTGATTTTGAAAAGAGTATATTCCTAAATAAAGGTTGATTATAAATTATCCGCCTCTATGATTCTTGCTCATAATTTATACAATTGATTGTATATTTTACTGCAGAGAAAAAGTATCTTTTATATTTTCTCTTTCAACTGCGTTTCTCCATTTATAGATGGTATCTTTCGGCTGTTGATAAAAAATTGTCTAGATTGCTCAGCCTAGAGAAATTAACGCGTGTGCATTGCAATGTACGCAGAAATGGACGATATGTATTTCGGGGATAGGGTATCGCAAAGATGTTCATAAAACATGTAAGGACGCAGCATTAAATATCTCGATATCAGGAAACTATTTTCTAGACCGAGTCAACTACGTGAACAATTCCTGAGATCTTTCACGGTATTTACTGCTGCGCAGAAATTGATATTGATTTAATAAATATCATTCATTTGATTCTCATCGTTTTTTTTTTAATGTCTCGCAAGCTTGCAGCTTGTTGGATAGTTGATTGAGTGAATTCTCAATGTTAAGTCAACCCTGTCTTTACATAATTCCCTTCATTTTGTATCATTCAATTTTGATTTATTTCTCAATCTAACTTTAGTTAAAAATCTAATCTCAGTTTAACTTACTTAGAATTAGAAAAAGATTCTTTTTAATTCTTAAAATTAGAAAGAATTTTAAAATTTTTAGAATCAAAAAGATTCTTTATAATTCCTTCTAATTTTTAGCATCAGAAAGAATGTTAGAAAGTTATACATTGATGAAACCAAGCTTTATTATTAAGATAAAAAAGAATCTTTGCATATAATTCGTTCTAAATTTATCTATAAACATATCAAAATAGCTAGATTAATAAAGTAACCAAACTCGCTTAACGAACTTCTCTTTGCTTGTCTGAGAGTTAGGATGAAAGTATGAAATCAGTAATTATATTCACTTACTGGTGAGTCTATACGTGTATTAATTTCACCAATAAAATACGAGAATTGGAGACAATTGGTTTTATTAGCACGTGTATGCGCTTATTATGCTAATTGGCAAACGACTTAACCTCAAAATGTCAAAGAATGCCCAATATTTTGCAATGTAAAAATATCATTAAGTCTGGCTTACAATACAATAAATAAAAACCATAATATTTAAATAAAATTTTACTATTTTCAATTTTATTTAATATATAATTAATTTTATTATAATTGAAATCAATTCAAAATAAAACATGATTTTACTACTAATTAGGACAGTTTTTATTTTTGTTTATCTTCAATTTTAATTAAATAATAAAAGTGTTGAACTGTATACAATTACTAAATTTTACGCTTTTTCTGTAAAATATTTAATTGTAAAAGAAATGAAGTCTTTTCTATTTGCGATCTGTGAAAAATATATAACCTTATAATACAAGTTGATTTGTGAAAAATAAAGAAGAATTATTAAAACAACTAATAATCTCAAATTTATGTGATCTTTTAATTATTTAATCAAAAGATTCCAATTTAGGAAATGGCGATAACTATGCGTTTCCTATTCCGCAATATAAACAGAGCGTTTTATTGTTCGACCTCCAAACATAATATCAATTCCAATTCGGAGAAAACAATATCAAGTAATAACGCGATTAAGGATTGGAGAGTGGAGCTGTACGACACCATGAAAATTCTACCGAACTTTATCAGCAAAAAAGAGGAAGATATCCTGATACAAGAGGTTGATCCCTATATGAAACGCCTGCGCTATGAATTTTCCCATTGGGACAATGTTGGTAAAATATTGAATATCATTGTACTTCTATATTTAGATTGTTTTGTCTTGAATTGTCAATATTTTAAATCTTTGCAGGCAATACATGGCTATAGAGAAACCGAATGGAAGACGTGGAGCAAAGATAGCTCTCAGATTCTTGACAGAGTCCGTAGAAAAGCATTCTCACCAGAAATGATACAGCTTTCGCTCGTACATATATTAGACTTAGCTCCTGAAGGCTGGATAAAGCCACATATTGACAGTATTAGAGTAATGACCCATTATTTTTCTTCAAGAACTATTTTTACTATTCACTTTGCTCTTTATACCTATTTTGTTAATTTGGATAAAAATCAATTTTTTATTATTTAAAGAAAAGATTATAAGAGAGAAATTGAAACAATTTCTACCAGTTAAATTAATTACTAATAGAATTCAGAAGTAGTTCTGATTGAAGTCACTTTCAACAAGATTTTACATATCTTTAACACGATTTGTTCAAATTCTTACAAATGTATTACAAAATTTTACAGTTCTGCGGAGGTATTATTGCAGGATTGAGTTTGCTGAGTGACAGCGTAATGAGATTAGCGATGGAAGGACATGAAAAGGAATGTGTCGCGTGTTTTCTATTGCCAAGGAGATCGTTATACATCATGAGGTTCGATTTATTCATAATTTTTATCGTGGCTTTCCTTAATTATTATCGAGAGATTTCATAAATATCATTTTTAGTGGCGTTGCGAGGTACAAATACAATCACGAAATCCTCAAGTCTGAGGAATCGTACTTTGAGGGACGACATGTACCAAAAGGCAGACGCATTTCTATAATATGCAGAACCGAGGCTGATCTCGAAGTTATTTAATCTAATCGATTACGTCATCAATTCATTGTATAATCTAGATATCATAGTGTATCAAAATATCTCTGTAAATATTTAAAGTTCAATTGCTATAGCAAGAACAAATAATTGTTTGAAATTGATTCGAGTTACACCGACATGGAAAATTAACATTAAAACGCATTATTTATATTTAAAGCAGATAATTATATTAAAGGCGGATGCATTTCTATAATATGTAAAAGCGAAACTGATCCCAAAGTTACTTAATTTAATCGATTACGTAATCACGTAATTTAAATATATCAATATATCAAGATATCTTTGTAAATATCTAAAGTTCAATTGCTATAGCAGAAATAATTATTAATAAAGTATGCTGTTTGAAATTATTTCGAGGCACCGTCATGGAAAAGTGTCATTAGAATTCATTATTTACATTCATATTAACTCCACTTTGTATGTGCATTTATAATATCGGAATTCGCGTTCGATCTCGTCACTTGAATTTCCCGCCAAGATGGCTGAATACGTGATTTCGAGGAGATGGCGCCGCCGTCGGAAGCGCAGAGATTCAATCGGTGTGGCGGCCGTCTATGGGAACGTCGCTCGTCAATGGCGGGGCCGTCGTACGAAACATGGCGTCCGCGAGGTTATTGCTATGAGTGCTGCTCCGTTTTCTATTGTTAAATGCGGCATCGTCACGCGGTCTCCGGTCTGACGCGGAGCGTCGTGTCCTCGGGGCCGGCGAGGGCGTCTGCTTGAATCCCGCTGCCATCCGGGTTTCGGGGACCGCTCGTAGACGCGGTTGAATCGAGCAGCGAGAGGAGATACATACAGGGCCCCCGTCAACACAGAGTGGGCGCCTGGGTATACACACCCTGACGCGCGGGATCAGCCTGGGGCCGAGTTCCGCCACGCGATCTTCATCGTCCCGGCGGAGACAGGTTCATCGTTCCCGCGGACCGCGACCCCGCGGCAAGCGTCCCCCAGGTAGGGCGAGTGGGGCCCTGTGCGCCGCCGCTACCGCCGCCGCCGCCGCTGCCGCCGCCGCCTCCGCCGCACACACGGACACGCGCCTTCAGAATGCCGGTCCCCACCGTGAGATTGTTTTTGTACACGGGGTGGTAGGGACACGAGCTTGGGAGATCCAGAATATTCTCGCCTCGTGGCCGCCGTCGTGAGAACGCTCTCTCCCGATCTCCGATGGAAAGCGGCACGGTAGCACCAACGTGGTCGCGCATTATCCGATTTCGCAGTCTTAGTGCCTACGACCAACCCCGAACATTGAGGAGGCCAATATAAACACGGCCGACAGTGTTCCGGAGGCACGGGACCGTGTGTCGTTATCGAGGATGCGTCCAACGACAGTAAAACGACGATAATATTCATAACATATGATCCCAATGTATCCCCACTATTGGGTGACAACAAGGTAAACATTAGACAGAATTAGTAAGAGAAAACAGTGAGTATCACCCTAGCGTCTTACTTCTCCACGTTGCGTGAAACAAAACAGCGGGATATCGTCGTGCGCGCCAAGAGAAGACAGAGGTGTGATATACGCAGAAGAGAGGAGTAAGGAGAGTGTTGAGCCATATGCCGCCAGCCGGGCTATCGGCAAGAGGCTTGTCTACCTTGATGGACCACGGACAACCAGATGCTCGTCATCGGAGCGAGCGTTTCCTACTCTACTCAGAGAATGGCTCCTCACATCCGCATAGTCCCAACACGGCCAACTCATCGCCACGGTATCAGTACAACAGCAGAACCAATAGTCATACCACTAGGTAAAAAGGATAGAATCTGACATCTACAGGTATTGTATCTATTAGTAACTTGTGCATTCGACGATTTCTTCTTGCAGTTACGGGTCCATATATGGACGTACATCTAGCAACAATATGTCTGATAGCAGCGTTTCTGACACGCATAGTGGCGGAACTGCTAGAACTGTCTCTCAACAAACTAGTCCATCCCACGGCACACATTCCTCTTCTCAGTCGCGGCAGGACAACAGCATCACTATTTTCACAGCCCTCTTTGATTATGTCGCTCAGGGTGAAGACGAATTATCCCTGCAGAGAGGAGAAACTGTTGAGGTGACTTATGATCGAATTCAATTGGATGCATTCAGTATGTACATTAAAGCCATCATACACAAATTGACATAAAATGTGTGTTAGTAAATGTAAATATAAAAAAAAATTAATCGTTAATATGTTTTATTATGCTATCAAGTAAAAATCTATATTTTATAATTCAAAATTTTACATTTATGCAGATTAAATCAGTGCACAACGGCTTTAATATGTACAAGTGCCAAGGTTGATAAAGACTAATGTTTGTTTTTAAAAATAAAACATATTGTGTTTCTTTTTAAATATGTTTTTAATGCTTCAAATATGCTTTAAACAGTATTATAAAAAAAAACACATATTAAAAACATTAACTAAATTTTAAACTGTTTAAAACACGTTTAGAACATATTTTTTACCAACCCTGACAAGTGCATACTAGTGCATCAAACTAAATTCGCTATTATTTTTATATATCATGTAATTATTATATAGCATAATACTATTATAGCAATATACTATTTTCATAAGAGAATACAATATTGTGTTATATTGTTGTTGTTATTATTATTATTATTATTATTATTATTATTATTATTATTATTATTATTATTATTATTATTATTATTATTTCCTCCAACAGGTTTTATCGAAGGACGCCAAAATCTCGGGTGACGAAGGATGGTGGACTGGAAAAATTCGTGGAAAAGTGGGAATTTTTCCGGCAAATTTTGTCGCAGAGGCAGAAAGCATCGACCGAGTTTCGTCGGTGATCGATAAAGTCCAACCGATTGAGATCGACTTCGAGGAGTTGCAATTGGAAGAAGTTATAGGTGTCGGAGGATTTGGAAAAGTATACAGGTATATGTACAAACTAATTTATAAAATGCAATATCATTATTTTTAAAAAAATGTTTTATAAAAAGAATGCCGATATATTGATTCTAAACCACTCTAAAAATAGTTTCAAGCTTTATATAAATTTCATCGCGAAAGTCTTCTTTAATAAATTTGTTTATCATTTCTAGGGGCTTTTGGAAAAAACGCGAAGTTGCTGTGAAGGCTGCACGCCAAGATGCAGGCGAGGAACCTAGTGCAACATTAGAAAACGTACGACAAGAAGCAAAACTATTCTGGTTGTTAAAACATGAAAATATTGTGCAATTGGAAGGAGTGTGTTTAAAGATGCCCAATATGTGTCTTGTGATGGAGTATGCGCGTGGCGGCAGTCTTAACAGAGTTCTCAGCGGCAGGAAAATAAGACCCGATGTGTTAGTCGATTGGGCGATACAGATTGCGAGAGGAATGGATTATCTTCATAATAAAGCTCCAATAAGTCTTATTCACAGGGATCTAAAAAGTTCTAACGGTAAGATACTTTGATATTAAGGATGATAACTATATTTAGTAATAAAACAAATTGTATTTTTATTGTAAATAACTTTATTATATCGACAGTATTACTAAGTGAACCGATTGAAAATGACGACTTCCAATACAAAACTCTAAAGATCACGGACTTCGGTTTGGCGAGGGAAGTTTACAAAACGACTCGTATGTCTGCGGCGGGCACATATGCCTGGATGGCGCCGGAAGTTATTAAAAAGAGTACTTTTAGCAAAGCCAGTGATGTATGGAGGTCAGTTCTAAAATTATCAGATTTATTATTATAAAATTGCAATTAGCATTTAACCATGTTCCGTTGCGCTTGTAAGCATCATTTACTCTTTATATTTAATATTTGATAAACAACAAGGATGAAATGATGCTTGCAGTGTATTAGTATGAAAACGGAACACATCCTACATTACTCTTCTACTATTTTTTTGACTTGATTACTCGCATGAGATGTTTCTAACATCTTCTGACTTCTATATTATATCTCAATTATTATTGTTCTCTTTGATGATTTACAATTAAATAAATATTGGTAATATTCTATACTTTAAATAAAGATAAATGTAAATAAATTTTAATTGTGAAACAATTTGTACTAAATGTAATAATGTGCATAAATAATATTTATACATTTAATGATTTTGTATAAAATCAGTCTTAGACATCCCACGCAAATAATGAAATTAAAGAAAATAATTTTTTTTATTATTTTTTAAATGTGCTTGCTTTCCATTAAAATATTTGAAATATTTATTGATTATATGTAGCTATGGCGTGTTACTGTGGGAACTTTTGACTGGGGAAACACCGTATAAGGGTATCGATGCTTTGGCTGTAGCATATGGTGTCGCCGTCAATAAACTAACTCTACCTATTCCATCTACCTGTCCTCAACCATGGAGTCTTCTTATGGAAGGTAAAAAAATTCGTAAATAAGCTGTTCTTTCTGAAATATTATATACGCGTCTTGGAGGAATATAATACTAAAAATGATCACAGCATGTTGGGCATCGGATAGTCATGCTCGACCGGGATTCACGGATATTTTAATCGCTTTGGACGAAGTGCGCAGTGCATTCGCGGCAACGCCACACGAATCTTTTCACACAATGCAAGAAGATTGGAGGCAAGAGATTGAACAAGTTCTGCATGGATTGCGCATGAAGGAAAAGGTATATGTATAGGTATTTAATAGGACACGCTAATTATTTATACATTCATGTATTAAATTATGATATCTCCATATATTAACGGTCATAATGGTGTAAATTATTATTTTTAAATTATATATGTATATATGTACATGTGATATAAATATGCATAATGAATAATATTTCCAATCGTTATTTTAAATGCTTTGCAAAGGCATGCCGTTCTTTAGAAGAGGTAAGACAAAAGAGTTGGTTAAGATATTATTGTTATAGAAAGAATTATATAAATTACACGTTCATTTTTTTTTATTTTCTATTAAGTAAAAATACATCTAATTATGGTAAAATAAAATACAATTATGTTATTTTGAATAAATTAAAATCTGACATATTTCTTTTGCTCACAAGGAGCTGCGCTGTAGAGAAGAGGAACTGACAAAAGCACAGGTGCAACAGAGACAGCACGAGGAAAATTTGAGACAGCGAGAACAGGAATTAGCTGCGCGCGAGATAGCTATCTTAGAGAGAGAGCTCACCGTGATGATCATTCAACAGCAAAACACGCCTACGCCAAACAAGAGACGCGGCAAATTTAAGAAGTCGCGATTAAAATTAAATAAAAAGGAACCTGGGAGCAACATTAGTGCTCCTTCGGGTAAGAATATTTACTTTATTATGTTGCAATCTATATCGTGCAATCAACGGATTTCTTACAAATTTTATCGATAAATTATTATATTCTCTGCTTGGAATATACATAAAAATAGAATTGTAAATCAATTTTGAATGTATTGTTTAGATTTTCGTCACACGATCACCGTTCAGGACACAGCCTTAGATCGAGGTAAAGTGAGGAATCCATCGAGACCGAATAGTCCACCTGGATCACCTAGCATTCCGAGGCTCAGAGCGATCGCATGTGAGTAGTCTTTTACTTTGAAATACCGCTTCTAGTAGTACCGTGATTATGATAATGTACTATGCAATATGAGTGACTTTACGAGCGAGTCAAACGTATTGGAATTGTAATCGAATAATTTGAGTGTAACACTGTTTGTTCGTGGTAGACACTTTGTATTTTTATTCGTGTCGATATATATTTTTTTCGGCATGGTGTGCACAATTATTGTTTTTATATATGAATACTCTTCCATTTTATTTTCTATTCTTTGCAAAGACCACGATTACTTTGAGCTAATGTATTACCATAGTATATACTTATAAATTGCTGAAATTAGCGTGCACAGTTATATCGTTTGACAGTCGCTTTACGAAGAGTATATCCGTAAAGAAGCTTTACCTCCGCGCCGAATAAACGAAAGAGATGAGAAGAGTAGTTAGTAGTATCGTAGTGAGTAGCACTTTGTTTCTTTTTCTTTCCCCGTTTAGTACCGGCGGACGGAGTTAAGGGTAAGACATGGGGACCGTCGACGCTACATCAACGTGAGCGCGGGGCTATTATCACTCAGCCGCCGAATCCCGCCTCTCCTGGCGGCAAACGCTGGTCCCGTTCCGCGCCAGATCTCGAAAAGACACCTCTGCGTACAGCCCTGTTGGCGAGCGCGCATCGCTCCCCGCTTCTACAGGAAATAGGTAACCCTACCACCAAAAAATTGTACTCCTCGGCCAATAACCTGATAGACAATCAGCCAGGATGTAGTAGCTATAACGATATGCCGCAAAACTCGCTTGACATCGTGCTGGGCGCGTACTGCGCGCCTTGCAACATAGGCGAGGACTTTGTCATTCTGGACAACGACATATACGAGTCTGTAGTTGTGCATAACAAAAATCCCCCGAATAATCTTAAAGCCCACTTCTCAGAGGAGCCTTCGATAATCAACGATGATTACCCAAAAACGGTGGGTCATCGCGCGGCCGCTACAGTTTCGAAAGCTACGTCACCCAAGTGCCAAAAGCTGCCCGAGTGGGAGCCCTCGTACTCCACGAATTTTGTGCAGAACGTGGCATCCACTCTGGTGGGTACCGCGAAGCGGGTCAAGAGTAAGAAGCGCGAAAGGAGTAAATCGAAGGAGTCGAAGCGCAGGGACAGTTCGGAATCGCGGCTGGCGTCCCTAGCTGATTTCTTCCGGTCGCCATCCGGCTCGCGTAAGAGCTCCCTGAATTCACCGCGTAGCGGCGAGAGAAAGAATTCGGTAACTATCAAAATTAATGACTACGACGGTCTGGAATCGAGTCCCGAGAATTCTATCGGCGGCAAAAGCCAGCAGTCTCAGCACAAGTCGCGCCTTTCCAAGAGTCCGCTGAGGGTATTGAACAAGATGAAGACGTGGGGCAGTCGGGACGCGCTCGACGACAAAACCGCTATGGTTAAAGTGGAGTACAGCGTCCTGGAAAACGTCATATCTATACCGCAACTAAGCCATCGCGATTCGAGTGAGCAGATATTGGCCAACGTCAGTGTCTCAGTGCCTAGATTTCTCGCGGCGAACTCACGCGAAGGAATAGACTTCGAGAGTCTCGAATCGGAATTGTGCAATTTCGATTCGGAGCATTCGAACGACAGCTCGAGGTCAAAGAGCTCGTTGGGACCGTATCACGAGACGACGGGCTCCAGGCATAAAAGATCACCGATCGCATTCGAATTGGACGCGTCGCCTGCGAAACCGGTCACCGCCGCGTACCGTTTAGATCACGGCATTGAGATGAATTCCTTTTTACATCACAAGTCCAGAAGTAACGAATACTTGCGCAGCTGCGACGGCGACAGCGTCGCGCAAACGTCGCCTGGTGACCTTCAAGAGGGAAACGATCGTCAGAGCCCGCGTGCCAATTACAGTCCAAAGAGAAGTCTGCCCGCGTCTCCCCCGGATCATGCCAATCTCTGTCGCTCGCCCTCCGAAGATGCCGACGTCGTGTCTAAGAATTTCGCTGGCGAACAATTTTCGAGAAAGGGTGACAAGTAATCGCGCGCGGCTTCGACGAAACGGATGTACTCCCGTGACTTTTTTATACAGGGCGTTCCGTGGCGTGCCCGCGCTGTTTCTCTTAATTCCAAAATTCGGATTCCACTTCCCTTTTTTGGGACACACGTGCATAGTATCCGTGATTAATTACAAAAGAAGCGCGGCCGAATTACGAATGCCCTGTATTCGACGAGAACGCAAGTAGAGCCTGCAGCTCGAAACGCATTTCGGATGGCATGCCTCCTTATCCGCCGCACTTTTCTCCTTACATGGTATTTTGAATGACTTCGTACTGATCGTGTGTTTCTATTCTATCGCAGGCCTCTCTGAGGAAAGCATCTACCATACCCGTAAGTTTTCTCTTCACGCAACGTTGTTAATGTCGTATTTCACTGTCTCCTCCACCCTATTTCCTTCTACTTAGACTTTTACTCCGAACTTTATTCTTTTCTTTCCTCTCTCTTTTTTTTTTACCGAATGACGGTTTGTATTGCGTATTGTAAAGCTAAGGCAAGGATCTCAAAGTAGACAATGTCTTTTTACTTTCATAACTGAACGAAACTTTTGCTATGAAGCCTCCTTATCACGTAGTTATTAGTTAGTGCTTAGTGGTTGATCACATAGTGATAATGCATGTGTACACCGATCTTTTTTTCATTGTCTCTATCAATTTCGTTTGTGGATGACGCAATTAGATTTTGTTCTGGATGAACTGTACAGACTTCTCGTGGATCGAGTGATACTTTTGTTGCCCCGCTATGTCTCGCGTCCAATATATAATGTATTCCCAGATCATTTTATCGGGATGGGACTTGGTCTCCTATGCAGCGTGAACTTATTCAGACTTGCGAGGTGGTTTGGATTAGATTCGATAAGGGACCAGATTTAGAAATTTAAGTTAATCCCCCTCTCCCCTGCTCTATGACGAGAAACGCGAAGAAGCTGGTGCATTCGAGAGCCCAAAGTTGCCTCGAGAGACGGAATTGAAGGTACATTTAAGCGATGAAACCAAATCCTTAAAACGTTTATACAAAGGGCACGGACTCGTTTCTTTTCTTTTTTTTTTGTATCCTCACCCTTCCCACGCGCTATATAATTTACGAATTATTTATCCTAATTTAAGCCGATGTGATACTCGTAGTCCGAGTAAGCTAAAATCTAATAAGAATATTAAAAAAAATATATATTATATATGTATATGTATACACACAGTCTTTCTGGTGTTGGTTCTTTTCTGATATTTATCTGGAAGACATAACATTTCTAACAAGCAGATCTAACAGCCCACTACTACGCGAAAGAGAGTCACACGCTTCTATTACCGCAAAGTTCAATTTTAACGGTACTTTTACATTGGAGCGTTGTCAAGGTTGTATATCTGCATAGTCATAATTTTATCAAACGAAACAAAAAATCAAAATTACATCACATATATATATATTGTATAGATATATGAAGAGAGAGAGAGAGAGAGAGAGAGAGAGAGAGAGAGAGAGAGAGAGAGAGAAGAAGAAGTAATATATTATTGTTACGTTCCTTTACTTTACGTTTCGTTGTTCGTGTGTATAGTTAGTAGTACGTTAGTATAATTAAATTTAATTTAAGTTTAA
>NW_012130096.1:1688377-1697765 GCF_000143395.1 Atta cephalotes
GAGAGAGAGAGAGACGAAAAAGAGAAATATATATTTGTTAGCCCTTCTTATTTCGTTGTCTGTGCATTTAGATCGATTGCAAATTTATTAATTGTTAAATACAACTTCCAGCGAATTGTTCGTTTTTTCTGTACTATTTGTTACGCCAAACTTCCGTTTCCGAAAGCAAAGATTTTTTGCACACATCACATTCGACACACGGAACCACACATGCACACACTTGTATTTAGAAAATAGAAATTTTTTCAATAAAACCTTTTCAGTTGGACACGTTGAATTTTGTTTTTCGTTTTGCTGAATTTTTACGCTCGGTCTGTGCCACTTGCTTTGCTATATTTCGATGATAACAGATTATCGGCATAATATATTTCTTACATCGCCCCTTTATACTTCTGTAGAAATTAATAAACGATTACATTTATCTGTTTATAATCAAATTAACGAATTCATTCCCGCTTACCGATGTCATATGTGATGTAACCGGGATTGTACGGTGTGCCGAGAAACAGCCGAGCGTAAAAAAGAAAAAAAACAATCCTTGCATGCTTCCAGTAGAATCCTAACTGTTAACTCCGATTGGGTATGGTTCCTTTCTCTTCCTCCAGGTCCTAGATTCGCTATTATGGAATAAATATTACTCACGTCTTAATTCCGTACCGTGCCAATTTTGACAGCTGCGAGAAATAGGGACCTGCAAACGTTAACCATCTGATTAAATGCTTCCGCTACGATTATATAATCCGGCTTTATGTGACTTTGTTCTTAATCATTTTGTTTTAAGTCGATGAGAAAAAGAATCTTTGTAAGTAAAAGTGTATGAGACAGTATCTCTACAGTGATATATCGTTTGATTAATTATTATCTATTCTAAGTAGAGTTTTGGAATGTTTTGTATTTTAGATGTGAAGCACAATTTCTTTCGATTTATCTTTAAACAACTTTGTACGTAGTATATATTGCACGAAGTTTATATTATATTACAACTTTAATAGTAGAAATATAAATAGTAAAAAAAAACATTTATCTTGTACGTTGAACTTTGCTATTTATGAAAATTAGCTAAGTCCAATATCAGCAGTTTATAAAGATACTTAAGAATATTTCATATCATTTGAAAATAAATTTAAAGCTTAAAAAAAAATGATGCGCATGTATTTAATTATAAATACTTGGCTTAGCCGATTTTTAATATGTGCCTTGTATATTGTACAATTTGGATGTATATCTTTTAACGTGGTTTGTTAATAGCAAGTAGAAACCGCTAATGCGTGAAGATAATACTTAATTTACATTAATAATAATTTACATTTTTATTTTTATAATTGGCTTTCATGCATGAGTAATAATAAACAATTAATAAGAAAACTAAGCATATATAAATTGCAAGCTGTCGCATTACTAAAAATTAAATTGAAGTTCTGAGCGTAAAATGCAAAATATTAAGTTAATTAAAGATTTAGTTAATTGCGCGAACAAGGTAAGCAGTTCCTGACCGCATTTACTTAATTAAATTTCAGCACGGGGAAGACAAAAAGAAGTGTATCATGCTTATAAATGAAACCGTTAATTTGTCAGTTATCTTTATAGATTCACTTTAATGATCCTATTACTCTCGCGAGCGGATTACGCGAGTGCTACACCTGTCGTCGTCCAAAAAACAACCTAAATATCTTTTATAGATTATACAGCATTACCGCCCGATCTGTCGACCGACTGGATAACGTCGGAATATCCTCTGAAGCCAGGACTGACCGGGCCCTACATCATGCCGATGCCTGTTCCCATGCCCACCCTCTACAATGGCGAAATGAAGAAACCAAAGCTAAGCATAGTCGAGCTGGTATTGTACAACATCGCGGCGATGCTGGCTGGCGTGGCCACCGGCTACGACGTGAGAATGTCGAATATTTCCCCGATACATCCGCGGCTGTATCCACGGCTGAGCGAATGCGACGAGGATCCACCGAGGTGGTGGTTTCAAGCGGACACCGGATCGAATCGCAACTCCTATCTCGGTGCCGATTACGAGTTCAGCTCGAGCAGCGGCTACCCGCACAACACTTATCATGGACGGGCACACCATTACAGGTAATCTGACAAAAAGAAAATATTTTGTTAGAGGAAATAATTTAAAATATATACCAGGACCCGATTCATGTAAGATTAATCTTGGTTTAACTTACGATTTATTTTTCTAAGGGCCGATTGTTCCACCTTTTGGTAAATTTTACCTGGTAAATCTGGCAATCCGCATATGTGATTGGATAATCTTGCTACTTATTCAACAGATAAAATTTACCAAAAGATGAAACAATCCTTAGAAAGATCAATAATAAATCAAATCGAAATTAAAGTTAATTTTACATTTGTAGAACCTCAGGCTCAGGTGTAGTCTCTACAAAAAGCGACTGGAAATTTGTACTTTTCATAAAAATGAATGTTATATACATATGAAATAGTAGTTTAGTGAGGTCAATATTTATATTTAAAAATATAATTCTAGTTTAAATGAAAATTTTTTTCATTTTATCTTAATTACTTTTAAAAACAATGCTTTTTATTGAAATAATTTTATCCAGACTTTATATCATTACAAACTTTTTTAATTTCAAATACAATGTCAAAAAATCTATATTTTTTTTCATTTTGTTAAATATGTATAATATGTATGTATGTATAATTCTTAAATAAAATGTAGTTGGTTTAGACACGAATGATAATTACTCTATTCAACATAGATTTATATGACTATATCGCAGGCCGTTCCTGAGTAACATGGGTGGGATAGCGCCTGGCCTTCCATCCACGGCGGTGCCAGACAAGCCACTGCGTTTCACGGATTCTCCGCAGCACTACACGAGCAGTACAACAGCCTCCAACGCCCCGACGCCCAGCCCGAGAAGAAAGAGTAGCAGCAGCACCAGCAACGAGGATGCATACGACACGGCCCGTGTCGACCGTATAGAGAGAGTGCCGACGATATACATGGGCAATGTCGCTCCTTTCCCCGATTACGGGCCGCCGATGTACACTGTCGTATCACCAGAATACTATCGGCCTTCCGAACCGTATTTCATACCTACAGAGTATCAGTAAGTATCAGTAAAATATTATACAAGATTTTTCCTAAGTCTCCATAGAGCAGAAAGGAATGATGAAAATTTTAAATGATACTGTGAATTTTAAATGGTACTAAGTGAAGGCTTATTTAAAAGATCTTTTGATAGCAATAAAAACATTGACGATTTTAAATGAACGACCCTATCCAAAACGACGATCATACAAAGATGGAAATTTCATGCACTTGGATTACTCAAGATTACCTCTCGCGTTTTTATGTACTTGGGTAATAGTTAAACACTCATGCCAAAAGTAGTTTTTTTTAAGTATCATATTTCACATTTTCTGATAGCTTCATTTTTACAAAATTATTCCGGATTTTCCACATTTTTGGGATATCAATATAATCTCGAAATCGATGAAAAGAATAGAACCTTAAGCGTATGAATAAATTTTTGCTCAATTATATTTCTTCTAGATTGTGGATACGATTTTGGAAATCGATTTGGGGAAACCAAAATCATAAGGCATAAATATTGGAGCATGGTTTTAGATTAACAAGGGATTTTTTGTTGTTTTCAGCGACCGGATGCTCGAGTGCCCCGAATTCCCGCACGCGTATGACAATCCGAGCAGCATGAACAGCCCGGCCAGACCGGTGTCCAGACTTCTGCCCTACACACATCATCGTACCTCTTCGAATGTCTCAAACGCCAGCACGTCAAGCCAGAGCAATGTCAACCCAACATTCCGGCTGGAGGACGAGGACGACTACAGTGTATTACCGATGCTGTATTACCAGCGACCCTCAAACGTTATTTCTAACTTGGCGACGACGTATGGCGCGAGCGTACTCAATCACGAGTATGGCTCACCGCTATTGACTCGTCAGAACTCTCACGACTCTAATTCAAATTCCGGCGAGCGGCCAAGTAATCTGGAAGTAGTCACGCGGCTACGCTCAAGCCTGAAACGATCAAGTTACAATCCATATAATTCGCCAAGCAAAAGCGTGAGCAAAAACAACTCCGGTTCGGGCACACCGACGAATCCGACGCCACCAGATTCACTCACTTCCGAGGATTCAAGCTACGTCTCCGCCAAGGACAGCCAGATCAGCCGAGTGCGCTTCTCGCCAGTTACATTCGATCGCGATGGTGTATCGGGACGCGACATCCATAGAGAAACGCTACTGGACATCCCGGTTCACGGTCAGAGCCAGGACATCACAGTGCCGTTGCAGGCCAATCGGCGCCTTAATCGAAGCAGAAAGCCGAGCATTTCGGAGCTTGAGAGGGAGTTTTTATCATAGCACTGGCTTATTTAAGCACAACCCCTTCTCCCCCTCATAGAACCAACAGAAGTGAATTCGTCGATATTTTATCTATTTATCGATATTTCTAGCGAACAATAGTCCTAGGACTGATCTCTTTACGCCTCTGATTATACAATCGCGATTATGGAATCTTATGATCGCTGATTGAAAGAATTTGTAAAACGAATTGCACGTTATCGAAGCACTGCCTCTCGTGAACGATTCTCAATAGTAGCAGTACACTAACCAGTTTGGGAATCAACATTCCATGCAACGCATATATAATCCTACGAAATTCATGTAATGTATCGTAATACGTGATTGGGCGAATCTTTTAAATTTCATAACATAATATTTGATATATGTGTCGCGTACAAAAATATGTACATACACGAGCGAAGATTACGACATGGTATATATTCAAATTGCATATTATTTCGAGAAAAGATATTTTTCTGTAAAACAACGAATTTCTCAACGACATACATCACACGCAAGATGTTGGCAGCTAATATTTTATATTTTAATCACATAACAATTAAATAAATAAACGTTTCGATTTTAAATTAGCGACAGTACTTAACTGATTTTAACAATAAACAAATTCTCAGGAGTATAATACGATATAAGTTGACTACTTTCTTTTTTAAAGTTCTACTTAGAAAATATAACTTGATTTAACGTGCGTCCTTTTGGATTAATTTTACAAGTTATAACGCGAGATATAAAACTCTTTGTTGCGTGAGAATGTATTCGTATGCATGAATTGGATAAAAGAATTGTGTAATACTGATGACGTAATTTAAGATCGAAACATTTATTTATTTAATTGTTATGTGATTAAAATATAAAATATTAGCTACCAACATCTTGCGTGGTGTATGCCGTTAAGAAATTCGTTGTTTAAAAATTTTATCACGTATCGACGTATTTTATTGTTTTTTATACTAATATTCTTCTGTTAATATTATAATTTGTGTATAGAATGAGGTGATAACTATTGTAATTTAATTAATTTAAAAATCGTAAGTTTTCTAATTTTAAAAATAACTTTTAGCCAGAAAAGTAACGTTTCTACTAAATTAACTTCAATAGATTTAATTTTAATCTCAATTTAACTTACATTTCTAATGCCTGTTCTTCAAGATTAACTTTAATTTCGATTGAACTTGCTCTTCATCTTTTTCTTAAAACTAGAAAAAGATGAAGAATTTGTTGAGTTGAAATCAACGCTCCTAAATAGTTATGATATCACGATTTAATATGGCTGTGGTGACTATCAGGAGTCACTATGGTGACATTCAGGAGTCTTAAAATTAAACTACACTAGTAAAAACGAGAAAATAAAGAATAAGAACTTACTTAAAATTTAACTTACGCTTTATCTTTTTTTAATTTTTAGAGAGAACTAAATAACTAGATTTCTTAAGTACATAATTTTGACTTACTCTTTATCTTTTTCAAATTCTTAGAGCTAGATAAAAAGTAAATTAAACCAAGATTAAAGTTAATCTACATTGATTAAAAATGTTGAAATGGACATTAGAAAATAAAAGTTTCGCTATAAGATCTTTTGTTAAACAAATCTTGTTTTTATTCTTCTAAGACACTAAAGGTGATAATTGCCTCAGTCTATATAATGAATAATAAACACGTCATCATTCGAAACTATGCAATTTGACATTCTCTGTGGTTTATTAAGACATTCCAAACGTTATCGCCTTTATATAATCAGCATCTGAACGATATGCGTATATTTGAAGGACGAAGAGGAAAGCGATAGTCGAGCTCGCAATAGAGGGAATTTATCGGAGTGCATGTAATATGCAATTCTCCATGGCGCTAGTAAGATTAAAGAAAAAGGAGTATTTTTTCTTCGGCAATTACCGCATTAACAACGTCATATATATTCGCTTTCGATATTGACATTTCGATATTCAGTATTTCAGCGAAACGAAAATGTTATTATCTCTCGTATTTAGTATGAAAGTTACGTTAGTGTTCCTCGTAACTTTGGTGATATTCGGCTCGACGCAATATATAAAACATTCCAGAGAGATTTGTTGGAACGTAAACTGTTCTACGCAATACGGAATTGACATTTCGTCATATCGGTGTAAGCTTAGAAGATATTTGCGCTTTTCGATATTTGAAAGTCCCAAAGTTATTTCTCCCAGAGTTTGTGATAGACATGACGAAATGAATGTCATTTCCGTATTGTTTAAACTGTTAGGATGAGAATAGATTTTTTTTGCTTGTACTTTTATCAAATGACGTATTGTGCGTTTAAATAGCATAATGGTGATTTATCTTAATTTTTTTTCCTACTAGAAAGTACTGATGACAGTCTCGTGAGAAATTGTATAAATTTTTGTACGTTTCGTACAAGCAACTTTGTACAAGCAATTCGCATTAATTATAAATAGGCAATGGCAGCTCGAGTATTGTATATTAATAGGGACATACGTGTTGTTTTAGACGGATAATCAATTCAGTTTGAGTTGACGAACAATCACTATGTATAATCTAATTTTACGTACTTACAAGATACGGACAGCTACGAAGTATTAGTTGTAGTATTATGTACTTAGCCGAACTTTTTCCGCGATTTACGTATTAATCTACAGTATTTCCGACATAATCTCTCTCCTTCTTATCGCAATCAGTGTAACTAGTCATTGTAATTGTATTTTGAAGTTGTACCATTGTCATTTTAATAGCGATACGATTCCATTTTCCTTCATCTCATGATATGCTAAAATTAACGAATTAGACAAAACTTTTCATCGCATCAGTGCACTCGCCTTTTCAACATTTTTCTGTCTCCCAATCTTACCCCGTTTTCTTTATAATTTTAAAGATTTGCGTGCTGAAGGGAAGGAAAACGTTGCTGTGCCGCTATTAAAATAGTGCCTCTGCTCAATGATACGTTCATCGTCGTTCTGTTGCAATGCACAATTGGAGATGTATACGATTAATACATCAACCCAGGTACTTCCATCCTGCCTCGATTACGCCAATCAAAGCGTATAATCGACAAATACGCTCACGAAAATGCGGAGGACATGTACAATTAACATTTTCGACTTAAACGTGAATTATATATGTATCGTAGCGACGAACCGTGATTAGATAGTCGCGCCTTGCGCAGCTGTCACGCTTCTTTTGTACCTTATGAAAACAGTACGCTATTGTATTGAGTAATCTATGAGCGTCTGTAGAAAGTATCCAAAGCGTGAGTCGCGTGCAAGTGAATACACAACATGCAGCTGCGCAAAACGCGAGGTGCATTCATTGTAAGATTGTTGTAGGACGAAGATCTTTCTAACGATCGCTGTACATATAGACAAAAAAAAGTAAAAGTAAATGCTAATCATTATTACTGTTTAAATAGCGACTACTTATACATTCCTTATACAGCCGCTGTGCTGTACGATATCCACGAGGTTTCTCCGAAAGATACTGACGACGAAAATTGGATTTGCTTCGTGGATATTTACGTGGATATTGCACGGATAACGAGTATAAGCATTTCAATTCGCAATGTGGGGTACCGATTCAAAGGAGGGCAACTTTCTGCCACCTTCTTTTGAATAATATAATTCAGGAGATATTAAGAAACATTCGTGTACCCCGTGCTGCGTACTCTATGTGCCCTGAATGTACATACGGATCGCTGAATAATGAATTAAAACCAGGGTTGGCAAAGACTTTTTTTTTAAATAAAACATTGTTTCTTCTTAAATATGTTTTTAATGTTTCAAATATACTTTAAACAGTATTATAAAAAAAACATGTTTAAAATATATTAAAAACAACAATTAAGCATGTTTTAAACTGTTTAAAATATGTTTTTTACCAACCCTAATTAGAACGCGACGCATGTAATCTTAATTTATTAGCATTACGAGGAACGCTCGAATTTAGTTTGAATCTGTGAATTAATCAAAGTTACTTACACTGTCTTTACATCGCATTCGAATCAAAAACGTCTCGTTTGTACTGTATCAACTTCACGTAGCGTATTATGGAGTCACGGATTCTTTTATCTTCTTCGTCGTGAAAGCCGCTTCTCGTTTACACTGTTTTTCCTGAATAACTATCATCAGTATTGTAAATGTACGCTGTGTGTGATGTACATGAAATGTGTTAGAGGAAAGAGAATTTCTTTGTTTCATCGCGAACTCATTTATTTAAGCGGACAGAAAAATGTTAAATAGATCTTTAAACTATTTCGTATAAAAACGTATAAAATTTTAAACGTTTATTATTTTTTAGTTTGTACGTTCATTAATTATACAATTTCCAATATTTATTAAACGTATTTTAAGTGCTGTATGCTTAGGTGGTTATAACGAAGAATAAAAAAAATCAGCCACCAATAGAAATCCTCTGATAAATAATTTTAAATACGATGGAGATGCATGAAATTTTTCTTAAGCTGAAAAATGTGGATCCATCAAATTGATGTTTAATGATAAAACTTGCAATATTAATTGATTTTTCTCTTTTTATATTCAATAACTTTATCGAATAACAATCCGGCTTTTCTATACAATTACCTCTTTCTTACAACACATTTAATGAATATATCTCTACACTGTGCGAAGGTATTTCTGTGGTGCTAATCACGTACTTAAATACGTTAAATAAGTGACACATAGAAATTCAAAATGCTTCCAAGATAATCGAGAGAGAACGAGAGAAAGAATGAAAGAGAGAAAATGTTTGATGAAATTAGTGAATGCTGATATTCGAGAATAATTGTTCATATATATATATATATATATATATGATAATAATTTTTAATTATACAAAAATATAAAATGTTCGCGGCAGCTATTATTGTGTATGGCGTATCCGTCGCCGACAGTGCTAGTCTAAGCTATATTTATTTTTTATATATATAACAAACACCTTAGCATAGAGATTAAGAAAATAAGAATCCGATTTTATACTTTATTAGAGAGCATTTACGGAATATGTTTGACTCGTTGGGCAGAACGTGTATAA
>NW_012130096.1:1698081-1724512 GCF_000143395.1 Atta cephalotes
TATATNTTAATAATATATATATATATATATATATATATATTTATTACTATATATATATATATATTTACGAGATAAATTACGTTGTATCATATCAAACGCAACTGAGGTCTCTTTATATAATATCAATCTATAAATATATCTCACTGTAAAAAAAACTTAATAAATTTATCATGTATCGTTTGTATGACATATATTAATAATATATACCAATGACAGTAATTTATAATTCTTCTTTTAGATATCTTCTTGTTACATACAACTCTAGTTTGTCAGATTTAAAATTGTATAAAAGAAATGAATTTCTTCCTTTAAACAGTTAACGTTTTTAATTAATGTTATACAGTACTGAATTCTTCTCATCCTTTTAATTCTTTTCTCTCTGCCATTTGTTACATGTATGACACACTTTGATACAGGATAAATTTATGAAATTTATGTGAGGGAAATAGCATACGAATGTGGATCGTAACGCGAGACTCTCTCTAACACCTGTTTTTACGTAATATATAATATGCAACTCACATTTACAATGTAGTCCTCATTAGTTTAGTTAGACCTAACGAGAGTGGACATTAAGGCACTGAAACAAAAAAAATACTCATCAGCCTCGTGAAACATATGATGGAGGATCCCGTTTGCTCTCTGAAATGCTGTTTCTTATAATGTTGCATTTAAAAGGTGTAAATATACTTTATGACGTAACAGATTGTATCGAGATTGCATGCAGCTTGCGCGATTTAGCAAATTGTACAATAACGACCACGACCAAGACGATTAATTATAAATGAATTGTCTATTCGATGTACACATATTCTGCGCTGTGGTAGCTCCTATTTGTACGCTTCTGGCGTGTGTAGAAAGTTTAATGTATTTCATAAATATAAAAACGACTTATCGGCGCGGGGCTATCACAGTTTGGTACATACATATACATAAATACGCGAAGTTAAAATTTTTTTTTGTCAGTATTCTTTTTTGTAATACATGAACTGTAAAGAATGTAGAACGTAACAGCAACTCATCAGGTCACAGGCAATTTATTTAATGGAGTAATTCTATAGTTTATAAGTATGTTAAGCTAAGTGCAATGTGTTCCACGTGTATTTAAGTGAGAATAATGAATCGCTTCGGTGCGCGCCTTAAAGTAAATGAGAAACATCGCAAAAATCCAAAGCTTTCGACGGGAAAATTTTTCAATGTAATATAACTCTTATCGCGGCGATTTTTCGCGTAAAGTATTTCGCGGGAGTATTCACTTTCGATCCGAGAATCTCTCTCTTTTTCTTTTACCGATTTCTTAGGCGATGAACGTAGATTACCAAAAAGGAGATCGATTTTTATCTACGAGCAGGAAGATAATAAACGAATAAATATTAATTTCACGGATCTCTGAGAACTCGATTGTTTAAAAACGGAAAATATATCATAATAACATATTCTGTCTTCGATTTTTTTAATGTGTTGTCTTTATTCCTAACTACGAAGAGAGAACTTCAGAAAAAGTGTTTGTATGATGTCTGACCTGCACTAAAAGTTCATGTATTTTTCCAAGTATTGTACATTACACTATAAATATTAATTATATAAAAATTATAAATAATAACTGGAGTATACATAAAAATGATAATAAGAATAATAATAAAATAGGTTTATTATTTTATTATTTTAGCATATTGTATTATTATTATGATAACATTTTATGAACTATAAATAATACGTTATACTTACTCTTATTTTTACTTTTATTCTCATCATAATTTTATTATTATTAATAAATAATTTTAAATAACAGCATCAATAAGTTTTAGCTCTTTGAGCGATCATTTAATGTCTTCCACATTCCTACGAAATATAATAATTCTTTAAAAAAATTTAAAGTGGTTTACAATACAATTGAGCCTATAAAATTTTCATTTTTTTTTTAGACGATTTTCTGATGTCGAAACAACGAAAAGTATTTAAAATGTCGAAATAATATTTTGTAACCTGTTATTCTTATCATAAACACTAATGTCACGAATTGTTTGATGTAGACACGAAGTTGAATAGTAAATTTCTTGTTTTCATTACATTTGCAACAAATGATTTGACAGCAAACTGGATAACGTTAAGAAATGAAACATGGTTACTTACGATTGCAATTGCAAGGATGTTACAATCACGGAAGGAATATTTGGAAAAATTTATGCCGGTGCTTTATTATTTCATGAGGCAGCCCTATTTCTGTACCAGTGATAGAATGATGTAAAAGTCATTTTAATTACAGAATCTGCAGAGGATAAAATACATTATGACAGCAAAGAGGATATTGAAAATAAAGAACTCCAGTTGATGCCAGTAAAATCGTACACGATGATTAATAAGAATCACTTAGAAATCACCGTTATTTCCTGGGGTGCGACAATTGTTTCTTTAAAGTATCCCGATAAATTTGGGTGTGTCGCGGATGTTGTGCTTGGTTTCGATAATTTGGAGAGTACGAACTCTTGACGTAATTACATATTTGTCCATCATGTTCATTTAATCTCATCGCTCTCAATTAATTTTATAAATAATTAATGGAAACGATTCGTGTTTTTTCAGGCTATATAAATCCCAAGATTAATCCGTTTATAGGATGTATCCTGGGCAGATGCGCAAATCGCATAAGAGATAGCAGTATTGTCATTGAAGGCACAACTTATGAATTAACGAAAAATGATTTCGGCAAGCATCATCTGCATGGAGGTGTAAGTCTGTTGTGTTATCAGTCCATTCAAGAATTAACGAATTCATATTAAATATCTTATACCAGACATTTTCTTTTATTTCAGACAAAAGGCTTTGGTCGGCAGTTGTGGGAATCGCATATTGATGGATGCTCAGTCGTCATGACTTATCTAAGTAAAGACGGTGAAGAGGGATATCCCGGTGCAGTATTGAGTACAGTGAGATTCAAATTGATGCCTGACAATATGCTGGAAATAGGTATCCGGGCAACAACGACGAATTCCACTATAGTGAACATCTCGCACGGTTCTTTGTTCAACCTCGCTGGACATGTAATTATACATCCTGTGTGTGTTAGTATAGTTGAAGCTGGAACCACCCTAAAAATATGAAGAACAATAATTTAATTAATACTTTTTCTTTTTATTTCTATACTAAAAAACAGTTCTAGTTTCAGTAAGAAATTGTGTGGCAGGTCTACTTAATTAGATATAATTATAGGACGCTGGTAAAAAGGAATTGATGAAACACAAGATCTCGTTGAACTGTGACCGCTGGACCTTCGCGGATTATACGGATCCAATACCAACCGGCAGCATCCGAGGGGTCGGAGGAACCATCATGGATTTGCGTGTACCGAAATTTCTGGAAAGCTGTATCGAGAAGGCATCAAATTGAAATTCATGCAAATTACAGTAGATGAATCATTATCTAATAATTGTGTAAAAAGATATTGTGAATTTGCATAAGCTGCAGGTTCCTCCGGGAGAAGGATACGATCATAACTTCTGCGTCACACCAAATTGGCATGGTGGTAACGCATACGTCGCTCAAGCGATCCATCCGAAAAGTGGTCGGTAAGGCTCACAATTATATTATTCATAGCACAGGTTCATTGTAGCAATATTCTGGAATTATAAATAAACATATACAGCGTTCTGGAGATTTATTCGAATCAGCCTGGCGTACAGTTCTACACAGGTGGTCGTCTAAGTAATACTTCTGAGGTACTATAAATGCGATGATAATCGAAATACATAATAATCCATCTTGAACAAAATACAAAAAATATATCGTTATCGTAGACTGGAAATAATTCTGCTGGTGCATATAATGATAGCTCGAATCATGAAGAGGAATACAAGGAAGAAAAGGCTGTTGATGAGATGGAACAAGATGTGGCACCTGAAGGCGAATTACAGAAATTTATTTCAGGAAAGCAAGGTGCTCGCTACGTGAACCATTGTGCTTTCAGTATTCAACCGCAAAACTATCCAAATGCTATTAATTATGTGAGTAGTAAAGCGATTAAGATATTGCAGGATTATGTTTCTTATTACATTCAAGTTAATTTTCTTTTAGTCGCATTTTCCCTGTTCTATTTTACGACCAGGAGATGTCTATTGTCATGATTTAATTTATAAATTTGGCATCCAATTGGCCAATTACATGTGACGTGTTTCTAAATTAGAAAAACATCGAACTTGTATTGGTATAGAAAATAATTCGGTCCTTATATTATAATTATGAAGTAGTATAATTATGAAGTATCAACTAAAAACACAATTATATCATTAAGTAAAACATTATTATTAAATTATCACATAGTCGATTTGATATTAGAAAAATTATTACAGATATTAGTAACGACCATTTGTAATTTTGTAATTCTAATTAATCGATTTATTATCACAGATTAAACTTTCTTAAATCTTTTCGCTGCGAAAAATTTTGCGATGTTACCAACTACAGAACCAAATGAATTATTAATCGTCACGGAGCGTTGAATCCATTGAGGTAGTACTTTGATTTTGTGACAATAACGTTTATCTAACAGTACAACCGTCGAGTAATCATTAATGTGACGAACAGATCGACCAATACATTGGTTCACTGCTTTCATGCAAGAATTTTCGTAAAAATTATTTCCGGCGTCCGATTTCTACAAAAACAAAAATTGGAAAATGAAAAAATGGAAGATATAAAATTTATATAAAATCAAACTACTCTCTAAGTTCTGCAATAAAGAAATCTGAGTACGTACAACATTCTCGTTTAAATACTTCATTTTTTCTTGTAATTCTGATGATTTAATATTAGGATATGGCAAGCCAATGACTATGACACATCGACCTAAATCGTCAGAGAAATTTAAACCTTCGCTTAATTTACCACCTACAAAATATCACGTAAATTAAAAAATTCAATATTTCTGAAAAAATAGTATAAATAAAAATACAAATAAGATTCTTATATTGATATAATTTTAATTTACTTACCCACTACGCTAAACAACAACGCTCCGTTACACGAGGATTGTGGATTCTTGATAGAATGTGCATATTGATCTAATATTGTATTGATCTAAAGATAATGTTGATTAATTTAAATTAAACAACTAATATTAGCTATTTATTAATAAACATATAAATAAATAACCTTAATACAATTAAATAAGTAATATTAGTTAAAATTAAATAAGTAATATTAGTTATTTTTTAGAAAACTTGTAATAAAAATACCTGTGATGCTAATTTAGGTTCACGATAGATACATTTCTTTGTAGAAATTTTGGATATAACGCCAGATTTATCTAAATGCTTAAATACTGTGTCTTCATAATTGTAAGATGGAAAGAATACTACTATTCCAGCTGGTACAACGTTACATAAATTTAATAATACTCTACCTAATTCATCCAGCTAAAACATCAATCTTTGTTGATATTCTTTTTTTTTTAAGTACATACATCTTTCTCTTTAAACAATACAATAATCAAAGAGATAAAAATAATTCTATTACCAATTTTATATCTTGTCGACTATGATAATTAAATTCGAATTCAATTCCAGTCGGACCACGCGTTACAACATTGGATATGATATTTTCCTTGGGAATTACATGATCACACGAAAATGTCATAATTCTGTCTAGTGTAGCACCCGCCATTAAAAATAGTTGATCTACGAATTCGGACATTGGTTCCATTGTGCCACCGGCTAATACCACAGATCTGGCATCTTTCACTAGATTTGTGACAAAAAATTTAAAATACTCAAAAAAAAAAGATAAAAATGAGAAAATGTATATTAAGTTTCAAAGTACTTGTTTACCGATGTCATGGAAATGTGCTGCAGGATTCAACAATAGAAATTTTATAATTCCTTGTCCAACAGTAGTGCTAGGTAGAACACATATTCTGCCGTCCGCGCAGCTGTTTTTTAAGCACTCCAAGAAACTTAAGATCGCCATCAAAGGATTGCTCGTCTGTTCTTCATTGTTGCTTGATGTGTCCGCAATACTAATAGTTTCTTGAGAGGATACATCATTATTTTTAATCGAGTTTAAAAATTCTGTTATGCCAGATTTCTTTATCTTTTGTTCATTAATTTTAATATTATTGCCATATTGTTCAACAAATCCTTGTAATTTATGAATTAGTTTTGAAGTTTTGATGAATTCTAATAATTTGAAGATGTTTACTGTATCAATCTCTGTAAGCACTTCGAAATCTTCTATTTTGTATAATTTGGGTGCTATTGTTTTATCGATCGCGTCATTGGGATGAGATTTCATTGTTGCTCCAAAGAGAGTTAGAAGCTTCTTCAAGCAAAAACTCAATTGGCCTAAATACATCACGCTTTTAGCAGAGAACAAAGATTCAAATCTACAATCATATTACAGTCAGAAATTTATTTAATTGAATAACAATTCAAATCGAAAGAAGTATAACAATACCTTTTCTGATATTGCGACAGCTGACTGTAACAGTGAAGCAAATTTCTCCCAGTAATTACAGAACTGTGCATTCTTTCGATGGCGTCCAGCAAATTGTGGGCTTCATCTATTATTAATATATTCCCTTTTAAATCTATTTCTAAACTGGTTCTAGTGTTCTTATGAAAAATAGAATTATATGGTACTAATATTAA
Organism: Atta cephalotes; assembly: GCF_000143395.1. Taxonomy (NCBI): domain Eukaryota; kingdom Metazoa; phylum Arthropoda; class Insecta; order Hymenoptera; family Formicidae; genus Atta; species Atta cephalotes. Next base: position 1,704,723 of record NW_012130096.1, read on the forward strand.
TTGTCCATTTTGCAGAGATTTTCTTGAGCCATAATATGGACAAGTGTTATTTTCCTGTCCTTTCTGTGTTATCTCTTCAATATCTTGAATATTTGTTAGAACCTCAGCCATTAAAAGTTTCTGATCACCTGGTATAAATGGGCAACTGCTTGCAGTTTTCGATCTCTTTAGATCTTTTTCTTTCTTAACAGTAATCTTCTTTTTTTGCAGCTGAAGGCAGGTTTCATTTATCAGATTGATGTGCTTCAATCTCTTGACATTTTTGTTGATGCAGTAATTTTGTCTAGAATAAAATAAGATGTTAATAAATTTTAGAGAGCTAGATAATATATTAAAATATTAAAAATAAATAAGAGATAACCTCGACGAGAGCGGTACTACAGAAATCTCTTGAGAATAGGGAGATCTTTTCAATTCATGGACAAACTGTGTCAATTGTGAATGTGTTCTAGAGCAGAAGAAGATTTTGGTATTCTTAAATAAAGGTTCATCCGTGTCTTCTTCTTCAGAACTTTCTGAGTTTGATAATCCATCTTCCAAGATAAGATCCTTCTCGATATCACAGACATCAGGATTCACTTCCTCTGTCTTATCTGATTCTGGAACTCTTTTGATGAACTGCCTCAGTTTTCCAGTTGTTTTCGCTCTCCTTGATTCAACAATCATCTTTTTAAGTTTTCCTTTTGACCTTCATACTCAAGAAGTGCATTTAGCTTGGCTTGCAACGGCTGTTTCTCAGCATTAAGCTCTATTTGCTCCGTCTGCACAGTAAACCAATTATCAGATAGTTTCTCACAGCTTTTTAATTTATCATCTATTTCAGCGATCGTCGAAGTTAACTCTTCCTTTCTCCATCTCTCGTGATCAACCAACCACTTAAGCGCACCACAAATTAGGGACAAGGACTTTCCAGTTCCTGTGGGACTTTCGAAGAGACCCAGCTTACCACCTTCCAAGCAAACATAAAGCTCTCTCATAAATCGTTTCTGGATTTCGTACGCTGGGAAGGGAAATGGAAATTCCTGCGGGGGTTCCATTCTTGTTTCCTTTAAAACTTTTTAGGATGTGAAGTCTTTGCTCCCTCTTTAAATAAAACTTTTATCACTCCTCCTAAAAGGAGAGAATAACATTTTTGTACACATATCTTAGTAGAAATAATTTTCAATGAATTGTAGAATTGCGTACTTACAGAATTGAGTATACTATATACGCAACATAAAGCATTGTATGTATATAATAATAATAAACCATCAATCTGTCACACATTCCCTGTAAATTCTGTATTTTATTTTCTGCATTTCTTCTGCTTTGTGTTGCTGAGTTTCCCGCCTTTCTTTTGAGAGTTTTGTGATGAATTTAGGAACAAATGTTAAAAGTGAAGGTCCTCTGCCGGAATAATCACGCACTACGGAATTTTCTAATGAGTTTTGGAACACAGTGTTGATAAACAGTAGCCCTCTACCAGAATAATTCTGAATTACAAATTTTTTGTTTTTTTTTTCATCACCGCAGTAAGATGTCTCTCCTATAGTCGCTTGTTTTGTTATCTAACCTCAAAGGGTCTTATTTAGTCACGAAAAAATATAACGGAAATATTTATTACAAGATAATTATTTCGTTCGATAATTAGAAAGAACGTTATTGTTATAAAATTAATATATATCAATGGATATATATATGTACGTACAATAATCATTCAAGTTGAATATTTTGGACTTTTAACTTTTTTTCTCTTTCGCGAATTCTAAATATTAACCTCTAAAAATAATTTTGTTTTTGTCTATATTTATAGTTGACCAGTGCCTCGTCAAGATATCCGCGTATAATAAATTTGACAGACTCTAGTCGTGAATTCTGCGTGGATACAAAAAGCAAAAATGAAAGAGCTATTGTCGAATCAAGCTATGGGATACTGTAGCTCATTTGTTAATAACAATAATAATCGAGATGCAGGAACCAGCAGTATTACAATCGATAATAATTCGAGGAGATACGCTATGCTCAGCACTGAATGGGTCTCTGCTATCGGCGAGGAACTGGGCATGCATCCCTTACCAGATCCTCTGTTAAAAAGATTAGCTGAAGATGCTTCCTATCGTTTAAGAGAAGTCTTACATGTAAATACAATACAATTCCTATTTAATATAATTCTATTTCTATTTAATATAATTCCTATTTAATCTTTAGCAATTTAAATTTTTCTCAATGAGCAAAGATCGAGAATTTTATATCAAGTTAGATAGACACAGAATTTTGAAAGATTAATAGTTTAATATTTACAATGTTGATCATCTCTATAAAATATTCATTTTTAGAAATGTGTTACAAGACTAAGACATAGTAAGAGGAAACGTCTGACATCTATGGATGTAAATGCAGTAATCACCAGCTTATGTGATGCCGATCCAGTTTTTGGTGCACCAGAATCCTTACCAGAGTATCATACAGAAGCAAAGGTGTATGTGCCTAGCGAATCTATTGTTAATCTCGTTAATCAAATGAATGATCCGTTGTGCCTGACGCAAACTAATGTGCCATTTTTGCAAGGCAAGTTTTTTTAAAATTTATGTTTATGATGAATCTCTTAATTTATATTTGATAAAACATAATTTTAATTTGAAATTGCTGCTAATTTTTCAATATAATCTTTTAATTTGTGTTAAAATTCTTTTTTTTTTTAGAATCTGAGATATGTGATTTGAAGCTTACAGAAGCGCGTCATAATTATGCCAAACGCGCATTGAAAACTTTGTTTAATGGTTCACAAAAAACCTTTCAGGTATATAAAACACATACATATAAATTAATTTTTAATATTATTATCATAAATGCAACATTATTATTTATATTTCTAGGTCTTACTTAATGACTGTGCCACAAACGTTCATTTAGGGGATGAAGGAGTTATTGACAAATTGATGTCCATTGCTAGGTCTATGGTAATCTCAAATAATGCACAATATACACGTGTTTCTACACGGACGTGTCAACTTATAATTGCCATTGCCAGTAACAGCGAAGCTGTCTATCCCTATCACTTAGTTTCGGTAATTAATTGTAAAATGATGATGATCATCTTTTGTAAATTTGTACTCAAAATGAATCTTAAATCTTTGTGCTTATTTAAAGGTGGATAAATTAACAGAATTATTGTTAGAATTATTGTTGGGTCAGAGTTTCATACATCCAAATTTGGAGGTGCTTTTCAAAGAGTGCGTGCTGAAATTAATGCTTCGCTGGCCATCGATTGCCGACAAGTAATATAGAACTTTTAAACAAATCTTGTATTTATTTTGTAAAATAATTTCATAAAAAAACTAACTTCTTTGAATATTTATGGACAGGTATATACCAACATTGGAGAATGTTCTTTTAAAGTGTGAAATGGAAAACTTTGAATTTTACAAAAAAAGGATAATGGCTGTGGAATTGTTAGCGAGCATTCAGCCTCTTATATTTTTTCAACATGACACCGCGCACACACTTTCCATACAAAATATTTTATATTATTACGCTTCGTTTGGTTCAGTTATTTGGGAACGAATAGCTGTTAGTATCAATATTATATTCTAATCCTTGGTATATGGTTCTTTAATTAATTTTCTTGTAATTATTATAGCTAGCTATTTGTGCCCTTATGAAATCGCAGGATTCTTTAAACCTCACTCCTTTTATTGAGCATTACGGAGACTCGTTATTACCGTATATATCTACTAATCGTGATGATAATGCAAGAGAAAGGAGAGATAAGAAAATTGGCACACTGCCTATCATCGTTAAAAGCAAGATAAGATACGTAGAAGTCAGATCGTTGCTTAACACCAGAATGCTGTGGGATCGACAAACGGCATTTCCAGATTCCACTCTGAGAGGGCCGAGACGAGAAATAAGGTGTGTATCATAAAATTAATAGCAAATAGTTATATGAATGCGTAACATTTTTATTATATAATTTAAACGTGATTACAGATTTGCGTTCGCTGGTGGCCGTCCGGTGCCACAAAATAACTTAAGACGTGTCAGTTTAAGAGCTAATTATCAAATTCTAAGAAGTGACCTTCAAGCCACTCTTGCTTTAGTCGCATCGCGCAGATTACTTGTAATTAAAGATAAAAAGAAGGGTCCTTACAACTTTTATAACTTAGCAAATGTTTGTCTGTAATTGTTCTATAATCTATAAAGATATGTATAAGCTTCATTCGAACATTTTAGTATTACATGTACAACAAGTATTGTCATATATAATTATTCGTTTTGTATTAAATAGTTATAGCTGTATACAGATCGTTTTTATTAATTAAAACTTAAAGAGATTATCATTACTTTTCTTTCATGAAACTTCTATTTTTTAATGATTTTTAGATGCTAGTCTCTACTAGCATGTCGTTAATCTTTTCTTATTTTCTAACGCGAATTCCTATTCACGTCAGTCGAGACAAAAGAAGTTCTTAAAAGTTTGCATGTAAATCTTTTAAATTAAATGAATTTTTTTACCTCAATATAAATTAGATAAAAATTATTTGTACGTATATATGTGTTTAGTGTAGAGAGAGTTCAGGGGGACTCTCCTAAATATTAAGAATTATATTTATACAAATATTCTTTTTAAAGACAATCCTGTAGACCCTGTGGTAACTCCGTATGTACCAAATAATGTGAGTTGGGTAGACACCTGAGACGAGTATGTACTTTAATTGGTAGCTAAAAAAAGATAATAAAGCACGTTTTTTAATTATGTAATTTTTCTTCACAGTTTCAATTTATACTTTACCCTTGCTGGACGTCGTCGACTCAAAATTCCATTTTTGTAAAATAGCGTAAAAACACCACATTGTATAATATACAAATCTTCCTTCTAAATAAGAGTTTTTCATGAATATAAACAGATAAAATATATCATCAATATATCATATTATTAATGCTACTTGCCTCGTTATAATATGCACGATTCTCCTCACATTTATTTTGTACATGAAACTTATTATCATCTAAAGATTTATGATTTTGTAATTGAATATCCTCGCAGCAATTGCTACTGTCTGATTGATCGTTATTGTACTCTTCTCGCAGCAGTTCTAATATCGATGGTTTATTTTTTTTTGTATCTTTTGCTTTATTCACACCATCTAGCCAATGTAATATATATGCAGTTTTTTTTGCTAATGTTGTCAATATTTCTACATATTTTCCGGACATGAAACGTGGACAATCTTGTATTGGTATAATACGTTCGTATTCTAACAGGGATCTCTCGAATTGAGATTGCTCGCGCAAATTTTTTTGAACGATCGTTTGAATATCATTTTCCGTATTTTCTGAAGTTTCTTTTACATCTTGCGATTCGTGCTGTTCTGCATAATTCATTCCTGATACAGACACGACGGTCTTAAGTTCTGATTGAGATTCCTCAATTAATTCATTTTGGATATTGGTGCTAACATTTTCCCGAGTATCATCAATTATGTTCTCTTCCATATATTGCGTATAATTCTCTGCGCAAAAGATAGTAGAAATTAGTTTGAATTTTCTCTCTCTTAATTGTAATCTCTATAGCTATATTTCACTTGGCATTTACAATTCTCGCAAGCATTATTTGTCCTTGTTTAAAAATTTTTTCGATGCTCACACTCAACGCTTTTTACGTTAAAACAAGCAATAATCAAATTGACATTAGTTCGGTTTCATCAATGTAAGATTAATTTTAATCTTGGTTTAACTTATGTTTATCTTTTCTAATTCTTAGAATTAGAATTATTCTTACATTAGAATTGAAACTTAATATTCGTTAATTTTGATCACGTGGCCTGTTTTAATGCTAAAAATGATCACTGACTGCCAGCATGAAATTATATCTTAACACTTGATAAATAGCTAAGATGAAATACGATTCCAAGAGCGTTGCGAGCGTCAAGTGGAATGCAGCTATGATGACGAGATAGACTCGTTCATATTGCTTGAAATCCCCATAACTATTGTGCACTTAAGACAAGATAATATATATTCGAATGTTAAAGATAGGACCTTAGCAGAAACCTGACTTATGATCTTAAGTGTCTTATGATTTAAATTTTTAATAACGCACAAGAATTATCTTGTGACTTAAATCTTAAAGTATGTATAAATACGAGGGGCCTTTAAAACATAAGTCATAAGACAATTCTTGTGCGTTACTAAAGACATAAGACTTAAATCATAAGACTATACTGTTTTAAGATTATAAGTTAGCTTTCTCTAAGGTCCATAGAAAAAGTAGAGATTATGAGTGCAAAAAGTGCAAACACGAACAGATGTAACTTTTTTTCTAGAGTAGAAATGAAAAACTTTATGTATGCATGTGTGTACAAAATTTTCATTTTTCATGTTTCCGTTCTAAGGAAAAAGTTACATTGACTCCCAGGTTTAATGATTGGTCTACCGAATTTTTTCATCGAAAATTATTAATCGATATATGCATGAAATGGAAAAATAATGGATTTCTTTTTACTACACCTAATATAACGATATATAATGATATTTATCTAGCGAGAAATGATTCAATTAGATGTCGATTCGACGTCAATTCAATGAATCATTTTTTGTTGGATAGTGGCATGTATTTATTTATTTTTAATTTTACTGTTTATCTTTTATGGCTTTCTATAATAAGCCATAAGTTTCAAATTTTAAACCGCAAGAAAATAATTAATCAAAGTCGAATGAAGAAAATAATCGACTATTATTGGTCAATTTTTTAAGACTCATTATAGAAAACCCATTAATCATTCTCGGTACATCGAGTTTTCATTGCGCCTTTATGATTGATACGAAGATGTGAATGTTTATACATGCAAAGAGATACTTGCTATATTTCAACCAAAAAGATTCGATCTTCCAGACACATTCGGCACGGTATCGCTTTCTAGCCGCCTCTAATCGCAGAAATATAGATTCTTTTAAAAAAATTAAACGTTTCCCGTAATGCACCGATGAATTGTCGTCGTTCAGGAAGAATGACTCCAGTATGTTTTTGCAAGCTATACGTAAATTACTGCAGGTTTCTACGGAGAAATAATTAATTAATATAATAGGCTCAAAATTTTTTTAGAATCTTTACCTATGCGTTTTCTACTGTAGCGTTTGAAGAAATCCCAGTAGATGAAATGAATCGGATATTTACATCTGGCCAGTGGTAACGCGTCAAGAACACCCGTATTAGCCAATTGCTTGCGAAGATTGTCTCGATCCCACTCGTGATTGTTGAGTCGCCTACAAGGTGCATTTTTTATTGTATAAAAAAGTAAACTTGATTATGCGTTATTGTTAAATACTATACTGTGGCTTAATGCAGCGAACGTAATGCGTGTCACATTTGTTTAATTCTTGTATCAACAAGTCCACATTACATCGGAGCTTGGAAAGCATCGTAGGCTTCTTTACTTTTCCATTAACTTGATGTAGATTATTTTTGGTAATTAATGAGTGTAGAAATTTGTTCGTACTCACGCTGAATGTTATCGTTATCTCGTCCGGAATCTGTAAATGCATTATCACGTTAGATTATATTCAGATTTTTATTTCGAGTATCACTCGTGTATCATTTTACCTTTAAGGATCGGTTGTTTCATTTTCAGATAAACTATGTGGTAATTTATTGGATAAACAAAAGAATAAAAGAGTAAAGCCTCTATAATTCGCAAACTGCAAAACGTCTTTCCTAAACGCAGTTACAGAATTGGCAGAATAAGGTATCATTGCATGCAAGATATACGCAAATGCAAATCAACCGCACTTAATGAATTGAATTGCGACAGCGTTGACATTTTAATTTAAATCAGATTGAAGAAACTTATGTTTCTAATATTTTGCGTATTATGAATATTTATAAAATTGCTAATAATATGTAGAGGCAACTTAAGAACATAAGATAGTGAGTTGAAGTTTATCAAAAAGTGGAACAACTCAGCCTAAACCTTTCTTTTTATTTGAACTTCTTGCACAGTTTATTTTCTCTTTTTTTTTCTGTGGAGAAAAAAGAAAGGAAAAGATGAAACGTGCAAGAAGTTCAGGGGGTATTGTATATAAAATTTGTACGATTGTATATAGAAGAAAGCAAATTCACCAGATGTTGATCAATAAAATTATAAATGTCCTATCGAATTTATTCATCTTTGTAATTTTCACTTTTTTTTCAAGATACATAATCGATCATCAGCTAAAAAGAATAAGCTTCTTTATTGTTTACCGAATGTAAACAAGGATAAATAACTAACTATAAATAGCACTCAGATAGGAATCGAAACATTTAAATTTCTACTAATTACCTTTATCTCAATTTAATTTACTTTTTATTTTTTTTTCTAATTCTTAGAACTAGAAAAAGAAAAATTATAAAGTTAAAAAGTTAAAATGTAAAAAGTAAAAATTAAAAAGTTAAATTATATTAAAGTTAATCTGCAGTAATAGAAACGTTATACAGATGCATTTAAAGATCTTTAGCATGTAACGTCAAGTTGATGCAAAAGATTTGTACTTATCGAATGCATTAAAATTTCGATAAAATCAAAGTAAAATTATCCATTAAGTTATTAAATTATAATTTAATGGATATATTGAATTTGATTTTACCAAAATTTTGTTTTGAATTATAATCAGACGAATACAAATTTTCTACATCGACTTAATATTTTGTATATTCTGCTAAATGATCTTTAAATGTATTTCTAATATCCATTTTTTATTACTGTAGCTTAATTTTAATTTAACTTACTTTTCATATTTTTCTAATGAAACTCTCTTACTCTTTTTTTTTATATATGGAAAAGAAGTTTTTTCTTTTTTTAAAAAGTTCGAATTTTTAAATTTTATTTAAGATAATGAAAAAATAACAAACTTTTTTTGTTATTTACCATGATTGGTTTACCTTATCAGTATTCTTGGAAAGCAGATCGTAAGCGGAATATTGTACGGTACCACAATAATGCTGTATAACAAAATTTTCTTTCCTTACGTTCAAAAATCGTCTTGTTGCAGAACAGTTCTTAGCGTTCACTTGGCGTATTAATGTAGACGAGCTATTCGGAACAATCGATAGACATATCTGTGACGCGAAAATGTTCATCGTTAATTCTCCCACACTAATAGATATCATTTATTAAATATTTGTAAGATATTTACATCGTTTATGGCAGTAAATAAATATTTTTCGATCGTGCTTATGCGATCTTCGTACAATTGCACAATTGTGAACGATTCCTCATCATCGATGAGACCTTCTTTTTGTAGATCGTTCCGGCAGGACACCAGATAGTTTTCCATGAAATATTGCTGCAATCTCTCGTTGACAAAATTAATGCAAAGTTGCTCGATGCCATTTGAATCAAAACATTCGAATCCGAAGATGTCCAATATTCCTAAAACGCGAGAAATATCGGTCGATATTTGCAAAATCATATTTTTTTTCATGGAATAATGTATTGCCTTTTGTCGTTTAAAGCGGTTTTGTCCTTATAGATTTTGAAGTGGTTAATTCTTATAAAAATTTAATATGTACTGGTAGATAATAATTAATTACTTATTTTAAACATTAAAGGCATTGAACAATGCCTAACCGAGATTCAACTTATTTCTCATCTTTTTCCAATTCTAGAATGAACAAATTGAACTTCAGTTAAGAGTTAATAGTCAATTGTGAAACTAGGCCTAAACTAGGCCTTCAAAATAAGTAATTTTAGTATCAAATTAGATTTCTGTAAGGGAAGAAAACATCTTTAATACCCAATCGCTCGCTGTACAAACGGGCGGACAAGATTTTGTTTACGAAGTTGATCAGCCAGCTAAAAAGAAGATCGTACAAGTGGCGGATGATGCTGTACAATCGGTAGCGACAGGCATTTGTCGTGTTGAGATTACGTCGGCAAATGGTGTGTCGACGCCGGGTGTTTTGAGGGTTTATTAAAGTAGATGTGAGCAATTCAGCGATGTCTTCTTCTTTGATGCAGGCCAACTTGCATGTGTTATTCAAGGCTTCTCTAGATTCTGAAAATCGCATGATATCTGTCGAATTTTCACTTTTCCTTCACACCGCTTATTACCAATGAAAAGCATTTCCCATACAGTACAAACTTCCAAGGGATGTCCTAAAGACATTCAAAGAACGTTTCTATGTCTTTTAAGAGAAGACGCATCATTCGCGGAAATCCCTTTTGTTAAGGAAGTTTATTGACTTTGCCGCAAGCGAAATCTTTTTTAAGTCAAAATGATAAGATAGAATATCAAATTATTACTTAAACTATTACATTAAAAAAATGTTATTTAAATGTGTAATTCATCAAACGTTTTATTTAAAATTATATTAACACAAAAGAAGAGTAATATAATAGAATCTATGTTTTTATATTTAGAAATGTCTTAAAAAAATATTTTTGGAATATCAAAATTGTGATAAAGCGTTTAGAAATATTAAAAGTAAATATAACAACATATTTGCTATGAATATTTATTTAATTTATTTATGAATATTAATATTTTAAAAAATGAGGCTTTAAAAGAAAGGAGAATTCCCATGGCTCTCATGTATCTTCTGAACGTCCTAAGGATGTTCCCAGGATGTTTCTCGGATAAAATACTGTATGAGTTTCGCGATTTATATTACGTAAAATAATTAATATAATTGTCATCGAGAGATTACGTACGATGATCATTGGTATCGATCTTGCAACGATCGTCTTCCTCCACAAACTGTATGTTACCCATGTGAATGAGCAGAGAGAGAATGAAGAAAACGTCCTTCTTCTGACTCACTGTAAACCCTAACATATCCATTGCTCTTGTAGTCTCACGGAAATCGTCGCAGAACTCTCGCACTTTTAGAGAATCCCAGTCGCTCATCATGAAGTATCGCATATCCATCGACAATTTGAAGTCTGCGAATGTTACATTTCCTACCGCACTCATCATCTAAGATGCATTTCGCGAAATTTAGCAAAAGGCCCGATTAACATTAACGATATATTAAAAATTATTATTTTTTAAAAATGTACACAGCTAGCTGAAGTCTCCTTCACCTGACTAAAAATCTGAAAATTGCAGCAGCCCTTCGTGACTCTGTCCCTTTCTAGGAGATAGGAGGATATCGTTGCTCCGCATATGCTACCCATTTTGTATTCGAGCCATACGAGTTGCACATGCCTCGAGCTGACTTTGTTTATTTCAGTGGGCGCGGTTGTGAAGGCCGATATCAAACGGCAGGCGACCGAAATCTTCCGTACGATACCACAAACTACATCTCGTGTCTCGAGAACCTCAGGGGATGCGTTTCTGGTTAAGAATTCCAGCGCCTTCCATGCATTGAAGGTCTTTCCTGTTCCGGTTTCTCCATTTAAGACTATCACCTTTACGAAGAAACATCGTTTACAAATGTACAAGGAAACGGAATAAATAAATAAATACAATCAATCTGATGGATTCGTTCAGAAATAAGATTCAATTCGAGTACAAAGACTATGTGTCTTGGTACTCCTCAGTTCTTGAGACTCCTCAGTATCAGTTTTGGACTTTTACTACATGAAAAGAATGATTTTACTGAAGTATCTAAAAGAGCTAGATGCAGATCTGAAAATAATTTTGGACCATCAAAATAATTATAGATCACTTAAACTGATTGTTAGAATGTTAAAAGTACTTGCAGTATTATCATCAACGTTTAAGTGTCCCGCATAATTATTTTTATGATCCAACAAAATTATTTTCAAATCTGCATCTGGCTAAATTTTTAAATACTTCAACAAAATTCTTTCTTTATCTCTGTTGATGGGTTCTCTGGTGGCATAAATCATTTCGTATCAGCTCTAAATTGAAGAAATAGGAAAAGATAATTCAATACACAAAGAAGATTGTGCTCGAATCTTCAGACAGTTGGATTTACCTGGCTGGGTTTTCCGAGACCCTGAACTATCCTGTAGTGCGCCCGGGCAGCCACGGCGAATATGTGAGGCGACACTTCCTTACAGCTCACATCGCATATATTATCATACTCGTGAGTTTGCGAGAGATCGTAAATGTCCTTGGTGATGATCTCGCCGCTGGGATTGATTGCTAAAAGGAGAGTGCCGACCCATGTGTAAATATGACCGTGTTCCAAACGCTCCAGGAGATAATCTACGACTGTTAGAATTGTTTCCGATTAACGACAAACGAACTGACACATTTTGTGTTAAAAAAGTATATTATAGAAAATACGCATACTCTTCTTCTGCGGCACAGCGCTTAGATCTCCCATCGCATCCCAAATGTAGGACCAACTAGTTTCCTGCAACACGCGACTCAGTCAATGCGATTCAATCAACTATATCGAATAACAGCACGTACCTCTGCGAATGTACACATTGTCCTTTTATGTATATATACAGAATTACTATTAGAGCGATATCCGTTGTTGACACTCGTCAGTTTGACAATATAAAGTTTTTGCCGTATCAAATTTATGAGAAAAAGTATAGAATGTGTATGTCGCTACGTCAAAGCGACACTTTAAAACAATGACAGAATTCATAGAGAAGTTCGCTTATCGATATGCAAGTCGATTTGCATTATGACTTTTGCGAAAATAAAAATATCAATAATAATGGTCGTCGGATGTAGAGAATAAACGTGTAATCATTATATTACGTATGCTCTTTATTTACCATAACTTTTATACGATGCGACAGAATTTTTAAAATCATTCGCATTAGTCACAGGCTCGCTTTCCGAGGTGTAGCTGTGGCGGGCGATTAACATCAATGTCGATTGCTCATCGATAATATCAATAAAATTGCCATTTAATTTATCCCATATCAGATCTATGAATTTGTATTCGTTATTAATAGTAAGTGGATTTGAACTACTCGGTATATTTCTATAAATATTTGACTGCATCTTGCGAAGATAATTCTGCGGAAAAGCTAAGATTTCCCTAATTCTCCACATTTTATTTTATATTTCTTAAAAAAATTAATGAAATTTTATATATTTATATATATATATATATTTCTCTTTCTTCTTTTCACTTTCACTCTCTCATTTTTCTTCCGTTCTTATTTTCAAATATAATTAGTATATAAATTAAATGTATGAACAAATAAATATAATACAATGATCATAAAATATCTAGTTTCTCCTGACATTCGTTAATCTCCAGATATTATTCATTTTATGTGAAATGTTTTGCTATAATACTGCAGAATATCATACAACGCGGACGAAAAAATACTTATGAAATTACGTTTGTGTTTATATTTTGTAATAATTATTGTTATCATTTATCTTTTTAATAGAAAATAAAGGCTTATATATAAACATGTATATTTTTTTAAATGCACATTGTTTGAATTATTTTATTAGAAGATTCTCAATTATCTTATTAGAAGAGTATATAATCTAAAAAAATTATATATAATCTGTGAGATTACAGTTCGGAAAAATAACTCGAACTACATTACGATTTTGAATCTCAAGAACTAAAGTTTTTAACATTAGAAGATTTGAATTGAATTTATTCGTGGATTTATTCGATTTACACGAAAGACAAGAGAATCTAAATATCATATACGAATTTACTTATAATATCGAATACGAACTTACTAGCACCAAGCATATACCAAGCACACAATAAATTAAAATTATCTGGAATTTACATAACACCCTGACTTCACTAATTATAATCCGTGTCTATTTGTCACAAGGTATATCCACAAACCGAAGTTACATTCATGCAACTTTCTCAAAATTATCCAAACGTATTTGCGATATCTTTGACAATGACAAATAAAATACAACGCTTTTTAGTGGTTATTAACAATGATTAACTGCGTCTAATTTTCGTTTGATTACAGCGAATTAGCTATAGAAAGAAAATTTGCTCGATAAATTTACGTTTAAGTGAAGAAATGAAATTTACTAATATTAACAATTAAGTGTATCCATACCTATAATGCGCGTGGACGCGAATTACATACTGTCCGAAATATCCTCAGGAATAAATGGCTACGCGCGACACTCTCTGCATCACATTACATAAATATTATGGCGAATTATATCAGACGCATAATATCAAATAACATACATCATTGTTAACGCGTAAGACGTGAACATTATGTCGCGCAGAGAACTAATTACGAGTACGAGCAGATAAAACGAGATCATTTTACGATATCTTGGACGTCCGAATCAGTCTGGCGAAAATATGATTGAGTAATTATATACAAATTAAATTCTAAAATACAGAAAATCTTTGAAAGGCATACTGATCTCCTTACGGACAAATTATTCACACGAAATGTTTATTTAATTTTTCATTCAGTAAACCTGAATAAGTCCATAATCATTCTAATTACAGACTCATTCTCGATTTAGGCGTTTTAGGTTTACTGAATGAAAAATCAAATAAAACATTTCATGTAAATGATTTGTCCATAAAGAGATCAATGTCTTTCAAAGGTTTTGTTTTTTGTACTTTAGAATTTAATTAAAGGATACGGACGTCTGGAACGAAAAGAAACGTTGCTATACGCAAAGAAAATCGATATAATCAGCGTGTCATTAAAGCCGTAGTTTTCTAGGTGTCGGAATGAGAGACTTGTTTCCTTCTATCTTAGCGTCACGTTGTTCTGCGTCGTTCAAATCGCATGGCGATTTTATACAATTCTTCGGCTTGGTGGGCGAGCCGGACACGCATTCTGACGAGTGTCTTCTCGCATGCACGTTGATGCGACGTGTCGGAGTCTGTTCTTGACGGAGTCTTAGCGTATGAGGTAAACGTTCGATTGGCTTGCGATGGCTCCCGGCGGAATTAAGCTCGGAGAGCAGTGATGGTCGCTGACGATCCAACGAGTCACTCCAACTGCAATCGAGAAGTTATTACTGTGAGAAATAGAGATCGCGGAGAACGTAAAAGTTTTCAAGTAACAATTCTGAATTGATCGAATGAAAAAAATTCAAAACTTACCGCACATGGCTAATCAAGGCAGCGTGAAACATTACGAATTATAAATCCAGTATTTTATCGCAAGAAATTGGGAATGTCAAGATATAATTATTACATTAACATTAAAACAAAAATGAACTATGTTATTACATGCCAGAAACATTAGTTTTACAAATGTAAACGGCACAATAATCTACATTCGAATCTTTCTACATTCAAATAGTTAAAGATATTTTCTAAATTACATTAGAATTTATTCGATCATTAGGCTTTCAATCAAAATGCAGTCATTTGGTTATTTTCTTTCGCAAAGAAAAAAGATATTGATCGAAGACATGACAAGCTTGAATAAAAAATAAAAAATGATAAAATAAAACAAAAAGTTATAATTTTGTTGAATAGTTGTTACTGCTATAAAATATAATACAATTTATATATAAAACTATTATATTTTATAAAATAATCATGTTTTGTATAAAATAATCAAGCTGTTATAACAAAATGTAGCAATTTATAATAACTCGATCATTTTGTTCTGACAGGATTTGTCTTGATCAATCGGAAATTGTGAAGCAAATGAGAAGTCAAATTACTCGATTCCATGCAAAATGTGAACGCAATTATTAATAACGAATTGTCAAACAAGTGGCACGAAAATAAAAGAGATGCATGAATATAAGGGCGTTAAATGCAGACAGGAGTACATATCCCAATAACAAGTCACACAGACTGACGCACTCTACCTTCCCGATCCTGAAGCTGCGTCACGCGGAATCACCCGAGCAAAGAGCGGGACCAGAGCAGCAAAAAGAACATTATTATTTATGATGCACATGATAGAAAAAATATTGAAAACGCGATTGTGTTAGTGATACAAGAATAATTTACGTAAATATAATTTTCGACGATCAATGGTATTAATTGTTTACAAAATTAATGTATGTTGAATGAAGATTATAAATATTAGAACTTGAACGTGTAACAATTATTAATAAAGGACAAATTCTCACCTAACGAGAGGCCCCATGACACCATCTTGTGGGAGTGACTGTAGGAGCGAGGGTCCCGCCGATACTGGACGTGTCTAAAGCCGCAATCAAACAATTTCCTTTTAATCGAGAGGATGACGATAAGACAGAACATTAATAGTAATGAATCACGAAATGCAATCACAAAACAAAAGCGATTACTATGATCGTAACAATACAAAGATAAAACGGTGTGAAGTACGTATAAAGAGATTGAAAGATTCGATGAAGCGATACCTTCTCTGTTTGAGTAGCGGCGTTACAAGTATCTCCAGAGGAGACGTTGATGTTGCGTGTCGACAAAGTACAGCTTTGAGTATTCTTAGGTTCTTGAAGCTTGGACATCTGGAGCTGCGAAGGTTAACATTGGATTATCATTTCTATGCGATTCGCTTCAATTAATAATAAAGAGTGCTCTGAGGATGATTACCGATTAGACTTCCATTGAGGACGAGCTTTTCGCGGTACAGAGCGGTATAGTTAATCGCGAGTGGGATTTACCTCGTTATTTACCTCAAGTAGTTCGATGGTACGATCCCGCACTTGTATGGTGCGATCTCGGTCCTCCACTTGACCCTGAAGGAACACCACTTGCCTTCTCAGATCCGCCAATTCGTCCGCAATACTACTACCACCACTTCCCGGTGATGTGCTCACGTCAGTCATGTTACTTCCACCCTCGTTCAGGTTACAGAAGAGGCCATTCTGCGATAATACCGATAACGTCATTTCTAATTTAACTTAACGTCAACTTCAATTAAGCAGAATTAAAGACGAAAGTTATTTTTAGATCTATTTTCTGAGCACTTTTTTATAGGAGATATAAGTACTTACCTTCGGATTATCGAATGGGTTGAGAGTTTCTGTCTAAAAATCAATATCAGATATTAGTGCACAGATTTATTTTTAGTGTTGGCGATAATTTTCATAATTTGCTATCGGGACCGAGTAAAACAGTAGAATTCGAATGAGGATTGAGTCTACTTCTTGCAATTATAACTTTCACATATCTTCTTGTAATTACAATTTCATATACTGCTTTCTTTTGTATAATTGCAACTTTCATATGTATAATTTTTTACTCGATTCCGTGTAAGTAAAAGTACATAATATATTATAAAAAATGTATATATTATACATAATATATAATAATTAAATAAATACACAAACACATGCATGTAAATAAGGTGATGTAAATTAATAAATGTGCAAAGAAAATCAATGCAACGTACCCTCGTCAAATCGTTCTCTCCTGACTTGAGACGCAAAATCAGGAAGGACGACGACAAAAATGAAAAATAAAAAAGATCGTGTTAATAAAAATAGGTAAAAATATAAACGCACCGTGTACATGGATAACGGAATAAAATGCTTGTGGTCGATAACGTGTATATGATGGAAATCGAAGGCGGGCCTGGAGCTAAAATTCAATTTGCTTCGGCACTGCGCTTAAAACGCGTGAAACATATTTATGTGGACGATCGCAAGAAGCGATGTGACATGTGACGTGCACAATTTTTAGCGAGGTAAAATGCAAGCGTGTATTATGCTTCTGTCGTACCTCCTGAAGAACTCGTTTGAGCTTCAGGAGCATCGTCTTTATGGAGACGATGTCCTGGAACATGTACTGATACGTGCCGCGGTCTATCCTGAGACTGGCCTCGTCACCGGAATCGACGCACGAGGATGATACCTATAGTTAGTAAGATATCAGCAAAATATTCCCTTCAGACAAATTGAGTTTGAGCGTAGACTCATGACTTACACTTCCTGACGTTCTCATAGGACTAGAAACTTGACGATTGCGCATGTTGTCTAACGAACGAGGCGATTCCGTTCCCGATCTACTGCGTAATAGCCTTGACATCCTGTCACTTCCGATTCTGAAACAAGAACAGCGAAATCCATGTAATTCTATTTGTCGGAACTCTCCTTGAATTGCACCAGAAGTTCTAGAATTTTTTTAAGAGAAAGGAAGAATTCTTCAGTCATTATATAAAGTGTTCCAAAATGTACAACTCAGAATCCTATAACCAGATAGTATTTTAATTTTACTTAGTATTTTAATTTTATTAAACGTATTTTACTTTAATTTTAATTCACTGGTTTATTTTGGTAAACTTCAGCTCACTATCTTACCTTCTTACTCTCTTATGC
Organism: Atta cephalotes; assembly: GCF_000143395.1. Taxonomy (NCBI): domain Eukaryota; kingdom Metazoa; phylum Arthropoda; class Insecta; order Hymenoptera; family Formicidae; genus Atta; species Atta cephalotes. The sequence goes on from NW_012130096.1 coordinate 1,722,849, forward strand.
TCTTATTCTTTTATTCTTTTGTTTATCCAATAGATAAATTACCACATAATTTATTTGAAAAAATCGGAACAACCGGCTCTTAGTATTTCAATTTTCGAAAAATTAAATAAGAAAAATTATTTGTAAATTTTTATTTTAAGCAATAGTTTCTGGGATAGGGGTTTAGATGACCAATTACAAAATATTATGATTATCTGCGCGGAAAGAGTCTTTTCTTAGAATTTACCCTGAAAATATGATAGTTGTGGGACAACATTATATTTTGAAGAATTGTAAATCTCTCTCATTCATTAAAATTATAATAAAATATAAAATAAGTTTGATTAATTTTACCGTACATGGTAAAAATCTTGAAAATATTGTATTGTATTGTATACAACTACCATATTTTCAGGACAAATTTTAAAAGAAAATTCTCTCCGTGTGTAAGTGTTAGTAGACGCCGAAATGCGTCCTCATCATTAATAAAGAAAAATGTATTAGATGAATGAGAATCAAGCAGTAATCGAAGCATAAAATGATAATTTAATATATTCTTCTTACATGATTCAAAATTTTCGGTTTTCTTTTGAGTCTCAGTGAACAAAATTATAAGAGTTGTTTCTTACGCTCCAAATTGGGAAATAATGAGAATATCAGCTCACGCTGATTACAAGGCCGAGTGACTCAGATTCCAAAGAGAGACCAGAATTACAATAAAATCTATAACTCACTGTTAGAAATGTTCTTGAATTACATTTAATGTACACTATTAAAAATTTCATGAAATTTAATGTATTTTAAGTTACACAATTTGAATTTAATTTCATGACATTAAAATACATTAAATTTAATGTATTTTTCATAAAATTTTGTGAAATTTAATGCATACGTTCATTACATTATTTAAGTAACTACTGTAATTTAGTTTTCAGTTAAATCGTTCGTTACTTTTAATTTCATTTATAATCACGAGCTTCATTTACACGTAAAGGAAGCATTTCTAACAGTGTAGTTATGTAGAAAAAAATTAATAAATTGTATATAATAATAAAACATTTAAATTTAATGAAACTTTTAAAATGATCATTATATGAATAAAATAAAAGCAGACTAGAAGCGACGTCAACTGTACAAAAGCTCAAGTCACAATGTTGTGTTTACTAATACTACCGCACGCGCGACTCATGGACACGTGGCCATCTAAATATACTTTGTAATTGATCATATTTCAATTCTTATTATTTCAAGAATTACAGCTTAAAATAGAAATTTATAAATATATAACTTTTTTATTTAATTTGTCGAGAACTATCTTACTATTGTAGTATTTTAAGTCAACGAATTTTGGGATTATATCCTGTACAGAAATTCTAAAAGAGGTTTGTTAACTACATAGAGATCAGATATTCATAAATTAATCTATTCGTCATCTTTTGTTATCTATTTTAAATCATTCTCTATAATATAATATAATAAAAAGAAGTATGATGACTTGACGAAATATAATAATTAATCATGCACATCGGAAATAAATAACATATATATATATATATACATACATATATATATATATATATGTATATATATATATATATATATATATATAGAGTAGAAACTAAAACGTAAGAAGGTAAAAGTTAAAGTTACGTTACGTAAGTAAAGTTTTAAATTTTTAAATAAAA
>NW_012130096.1:1724620-1732135 GCF_000143395.1 Atta cephalotes
CTTTCTGCGAGTAAACATAAACCAGCGGGGGTTTAACAGGAAGTAGTGTATTCGAGCATTATCATAATTCTCATCACAGTCACGCTATCTCAATAAAAAAAAGAAAACGAGCGTGCGGCACCTAATCTCCGCGCTTCCTCGCTATCTTGTATCTCTCTTAGGCTCGGAAATATCTGCGGGAAGAGCATAGCTCTTCCTGAAGGGAGCAGCAGAATGAGAGAGGCACTACCTTCCGGAACTATTCTTGGCTCGCGAGAAGATCGCGGCGGAGGAGGAGGAGGCGGCTGCGACGCCGATGCTTGTGGAGGTGATCTGACCGTTGCTCGACACCCTGGGTTGTCGCGGAGGCGGCGATCCATTCGTGGGCGTCGAGCTCTCGGACGAAAGGCCGGAGTCGTCGCGTCCATCCTCGACGCCGCCGCCGGTACCGTTCTCCAAGTTCGCGGGGACGCGAACGCGCGTTGGCAGACCGGTGGTGCGTCTCCGGGCGCCCTTCGAGTTCTCGGCCGACGTGGAGGCCATCGTCGATTTGTTCCCTCAACCGGATCGTCGGTCGTTTCCCGGTAATCGCGCGCGAGTCATCGGCCGTCCTGGTCCCGTGCGTTTCACCAAGTCGAACGCGGTTCGCCAAGTCTCTAGCTGAATGAGCGCGAGGATAATCGAACTTCTCGGGAATCTCTCGGGAACTTGTTAAGCTTGTTGTTGATTTGAGCAGAAGGAGGAGAACCCAATAGTTTCCTCGTGGATCTCTTCGAGTTTCCTCCTGGAGGAGATTTTCTCGACGTGGCCGAGTGGTCATATATCACTGAACGTGACAGTCGGAAAGCTTCAACCGCAGGAATAGGATAATGTAAATAGAAGATGGAGCACGGACGGCATATTTAGCTGGATGGGACGGAATGTGTCGTTTTACGTGTCGACAGAGGACAAGAGGAGGGAAACGCGCAGCAGGTTGAGAAGCGAGAGACGTTAATGGAAGGAGCCTAGTGGAATACGATGAGTAATTCGGTAGACATGCAGTTGCCGCGGTCACTTTCCCAAGTTGCACGTCCGGCTTATACGCGCCGAATTACGCGCGTTCCGCGTTGTGCATTTCGCAATCCTCGCGCTAAGTTACGCGAATTCGAGCGGTGCCCCGACACGGGGATGCCGTGTTATCGCTCCGCTCGCCGATGACATCGCAAATGAAACTGCAAAATGAGATAAACGTAATGTAAACGGCAACTCGCAGACTTGAATCTATGAATAGATGAACGGGAAGAATAAAAAATAAATAAATAAAAAAATAGAAACCCAGTGAACGCGATAGTCAGATCGATTCAGATCGTCACTCGGATAGCGGTAACGCAATATTTTGCGAGTTGACTAACGAGTTCTTTTTTTTTTCTTCCATTCGATACACCGCAAGTTATTTGCGTTTGTAAATTATCGAATGTGATAGTTAAGCGCGTTGGAAAATTACGTTCCTATTTAATTAGTTTCGCAAAATGAAATAATTAATGTACTTATTTCGCATCATCTCATTTCCTCGCAATTTATCGCGTTTCCAATGTAATCCGTTCGTTAGCGCTTCCGTTCCTTCTTATCTTTTTTTTTCTCATTTTCATAACAATCTCAGACTAAGAAGGAGTTGAGTCATCCTATCGAGTGAAAGTTATCCTACCGGAGCGTTTGCTATTTTTCTACCAGAGTGCACGTTTTATCGAACTGAATGATTGTTACACAAGTGCGATTGTCACAAAAGTGTCATCCTAACATTCCACTTTTTCCTGATTTCCCGACAAAATTTTATGATTTTCTCTGATTTCTTTCAATAATATTTTTCTGTATTTTTGTCTTGATTTGGATGCCGTCAAATATTTTGTTGAGACAGCAATTTAATATAGCAATATAAATTACTATTAATATCGTTGATACATTTAAGCACACTGTTTGCATTTAATTATTAGATTTAATTATTAGGTATTCTAAATACGTAGATGTGATAACGCATATTAAACTTTTTTCAATAATTTTAATTTTCTAGGAAATTTTGCAAAAAATTTTCCCCGATTTTCGATTTTGTGGCAACCCTCAATTATATACTTGATTCTTTTTTTTAAAAGAGGAATACGATTTCCTTTCAATAAATCAATTGATCAAAATTAATTGATTATTATTTAATTCCAGAGGGAAATCAGACTATCCTGTCACAGGACTTTAAGAACTTTCGCGCGGCGCAATTTTGACACCACCGACGCTCCGCATGAGCGAGTTTCTGCTAATCAAATTAAATCGATTTATTGTAGAGACTCAGAAAGTATCGGTTAATATTTTATGAGACTATTAATAAACTCTGTGAATCTTAATGCCACGGTTAAATATACGACTGCGACCTCGCGTGTTCCAGTATGCTTCGTTTCATCATCGCACTATCTTGAACTGGGAAAGATTCAGGTGAACGACGATTCCAGGGAAAAGGCGATAAGGGCCAAGAACACGACTTGGAAACGGTCGCGAACAAAGGAGGACTCAGCGTCGGTGCCGAGTTTCACCTTTTCTACCTGGACTCGGCCGAACTCAACGTCACGCTACGTCCCCTCGCATAATTCACGACAGGCCGGGATCAAGGATTCGCTTCCCGGCGTGGAATCATCGATGCCTGCTGCAAAAACGAGAACTCTCACGATTCACTGGATCTCACACACAAGACGAGATTTTTTTTTTTCGGAGCGATCACTTCGCGTTAGGAGACCCGGTGCGTCGCGCGAGACGCAAGGCGTTTACTTGCTGGGCGTCGCATCTAGGTATCTTCAACGGTCTCCTCGTCGAAGAGAGATTTCCTCGTGAACGCGACACGAGGAAAGTCCCCCCCATGTGAGAGATACACCGTTCCGGGTGAAACTGTAACGCCGGAGTGACCTGCGACGGTCACCGGCAAGGTAGACACAGAATCAGGATCACGAAGGATATCCTCCTCCGCGAGGGGATATACACAGGGAACGCGTGCGCACCTCGCACTACGGCGATGAGCTGCGGTTCGATATCGTCGCGGTAGACGACGAGAAGAGAGGAGAAAGAGAAGTCGGAGAGGTAGGGAAGAACGGTAGGGGGAACAGCTGCAGACAGCAGGGAGAAGGTGAATGCAAGAACGGTGGGGGTGATAATGCAAAAAGCTGCGAGAATTATTACAATATCGGAGTTAACTATACAGATCTTGTCCATGAAATACTTGCAGGACTTCCAAACTCGTAATCGAGAGTTTTCCGACATTTTTGCTTTTTCCCTGGACGTATTGCTTTTTGCACGTAACTATAATTTTAAACTTGGATATCCTTTCATTTTCTCAATCGGAATTTCAAAGCTAATGCGTATCTCGAGTACTTTCAGGAATTCGCAAATAGACTTATGTCCGTTTTTATTTACTCTCTAAAGCTTTTAGAGGTGAATCTTATTCTGAAAAGTGAAAGCTCACCCTTGGGCCATCGATGTATGATTAACTTTAATCTCGGTTCGATTTTCTTTTTATATTTTTCTAATTCTAAAAATTAGAGAAAGATAGATAATAAAATTAGTTAAATCGAGATTAAAGATTGAAAATTGAGTTCATTTTTTTTCAAGACTTGCTCAATCGGACTTGCTCAATTTTTACTTGAGAATGAGATTCCATTTCAAAGAATTTAGGAAGTAAATTAACTTCTTGATTTAACTTACTCTTTCTAATTCAATAAATGAAAAAAAGATAAAGAATATTAAACTGAAATTAAAGTTAATCAATATAAAAATGGATATTAATACAAGAAACAACGTAAAAAAGTAAAGCAATCAAGAAGTAACAAATTATTAAATTCACATGTTATTCTCGTCCAACTCAATTAGGCGCGACGCAATAGATATTCCATCAACTGTCAGTCCTATTGGACAGCTAAAGTGATCTGTTAAAATTAATATTAGCTAGGTCAACGACTAGCTCTACTTGAAGCAGAAAATAGCTTTTATAGAGAATGAATTTGTACATTAAATCGATATTACCTGACTAAGTCGTTCCGCATCTCCTAATATATTTATATATATAAATAAGTAAAGAGTTGTGGCATGACTTGGTCAGTCAATATCAATTTAATATACGAATCAATTTTCTGATGACAAATCAATTTTGTGACTCAAGTGCCTAGTCAGCAACTAAATGCGACATCGAAGGAAATCATAACAATTAATAAGAATTTGTTTCCGAATCATCGAGAGATATTTCAGTTAAAACATGATATTGTTTTAATGTCTCAAAAGGTCCTTCTTTTTATCAAGAAAGCATTTGTAAATCAGCCCAACAAAAAGGATCCGTTTGCGTCTCCGGCGAAGTAAACGATCAATACCCTTCCCAGCTAGTCCCTTGGCTGTTAAAACCTCGGCTTATAACCGTCGTCTACCCTCCTTCACTTTGCCCCTCGACGCGATTTTCTGCCGAACTTGGCTCCGGCGGCGAGAATTCAGGATTTATGAGACTCCGTGAGGTTTTCCGTTCCTGGCAGCCGCTGGTACGCACTTCTTCGTTTTTTCACGAGCAGTCTACCGGAATCCCGCATCCTTAGGGAATTCTTTCTCTTTCACCAAGCACCCAACAAGTCTGCTCACGTTTCATAATAAACGAACCAGGAAAGAGATCAGTTTCAGAAAGTTTTTTTCTTAGGTGTTCTCAACATCATTGTTTGTTTTTATACGTGAATGTTTATGGCTACCGTTAATTAGCTAATTTATTTAGAAATGGTGAGATAGATTCTTTCGCACGTTTATAGCTTCCAATATGCAAACAACTCGCTCAAAGATTATTGGTGGCACTATTTTCTGTCGACTGTGATTATCGCTGAGAGAGATTTTAGTAAATAGACCGAAAGAATTCACCGTTACACAATAAAACTGCACAAGGAAGTTCCGTACTTATATCGTGTAAGTTGTTTCCGCTACGACGAGCGCGACTTATCCGAGAGAGCAACACCTTTGAAAATGAAAATTGGCGTGCACTGTTTTCTTTCAGAAAGAATTACATTGTTGTCGTACAAGGAACTTCTAAAAGATGTGTTTCATCGAAAGAAGAGAAAATCAAGGAAATAAGATTAACACCTGTATTTTTTTCCAATTTTAAATTTAAATCGATTCAACTATTATTCATCGTCGTTCCTTTTCTAATTCTTAGAACTGTGCCCGTTTCTATCAAAGTTTAATTTTAATCTTAGTTTAAGATCTTCGTCTTTTTTTAGTTTTAAGAATTAGAAAAAGATGAAGAGCGAGTTAGACCGAAATTATAATTAAACTACATTAGTAGAAAGGGTCTGAGCATAAGAATTGTCATAACACTTACTTAGAGATTTAAGTTGTAGACGTAAGTAACTCATAAGCTTTGCCGTACGACTTATTGCCGTCTCTTAGAGACACGGCAATAAGTTGTACATCATATGGGAAAGCTTGTGCGTTACTTATGTCTACAATTTAAGTCTAATTGTAAGTAAGTGTCACGACATTTCTTGTGCTTAGACCCAAACGGGCTTAATGCTTGTTTCCTCTAACCTACGACATGAAATATTATACGACATGGAATATTTCAAAAATATTTTCAAAATATTAATATTAATATTTAAAATAGTTCAAAAATTCTTCATAAAATCTTTCTAAAATACAAATATTTCGGAAATCAAAATTTTTGGAATATTCTCTTTCTTACAATATTTGTACAATATTTCTAAAATATTTTAATGTAATATTTTAAAATGTTTTACAAATGTTCACAAAATATTTCTGAAATATTTCAAATAATTCACAAATGATTCACAAATATTTCATACTATGTAGAAATATAGATAAACTTCAATCTTGGTTCAAGTTACTCTTCATCTTTCTAAAAATTTTTAGAATCTTTAAAATTTAGAATTTTTAAAATCTTTTACAAAAAAAATTAAGAGTAATTTGAACAGAGATTAAAGTTAATCTACATTAATGGAGATATGCATTAGATTATTAGAAGACTACTTTGAGGAATCTAGCAAATTCCTTCTTCTTTTTCCATCTTCGAGCGATATGCACTTAATTTTTTAAGCACATACATTTCGTTGACAAGACATTACGTCGCAACCTAATCAATATGTGCTTTTTACGGCCGCGATCGATACCGCCGCGGATTTAAAATTCTGCACTATAACACGGAAGACGAATGACGAAAGAGGAACAGAAAAATACACGACTAACTAGTAACGCTCTGATTAACGAAGAAATCGTACTATTTGGCTCGTCTTCGACGTGCCGATTGGCTTCCGGCTATCCATCTTTGGATTCCTCGCCGTTGGCGAAAAACGAAGGCTGAAAAACATTGATCCATCAATATCTATCCGTTTCACGTTCCGTTCATCTTTTAGCCTTGAGCGAGCATCGTATTCGGCAAGTCTCATTATATCACGGCCATGTGAGTACAAGTCTGTCATACGCCATCTGAGAAAACCGGTTTACACGAGCAAATTACATCTTCTTTTTTTTACACAATGGCCAAGGTCGTAATAAAGTGGGAGCTGACTAAGTGCTTAACTCCTTGTAGCACTAGCCTTCCGATTAATCCAAATCCCCATAAAGGTAAGAGACACACTAATAATGGCTGGTTCATAATCAGTTTTTATATTTAAGACCGTCTTAAATATAATCTTAAGATGTCATAAGTCAATCACAAAATTGTTAGCATCTTAAGACATTACTTAAGACGATCTTGAAATAAAAATTGATTGTACTAAAGTGTCGGCCAATTATTGTGTCATTTAAATCCTTGTTGTGTCGGAAAATTCTTGGCAATATAATAATTTTAAGAGTAAGAGTATATGATAAAAGAATATATAGACAAAATATCAGGCGATTATTGCGTTGTTTATGAAAAATCTATGGCAATGTAGATAACTGCGCACGACACAATTTTTGTTGTTTTCCATAAACAATACAGCAATCGGCCGACACTTCGGCCTGCGGCACATGTTGGATTGCTCGTGTTTTAGTAAGTTATTACAATTGCATCACAAAACGCAGAATTTCTAGAAATTTACTAAAATTTACTCAAGTAATCTAGCAAAAAATAAGCATTGTGCCGCAGGAGATTTAAGTCTACAGTGTGCTTTTACTCTAATTGTTTTCCACAAACGATACAACAGCCAACATTTTATCTATAGTCTGCTCTAACTTGGTTTATTCCCCAAATCTAAATCTCATATACTACGACAGAGATGAAATGAAAAAAGAAAACAAGTAGTCCACGAGAGGAAGTGTGTTTTAATTAATGTAATGGAGGTCGATATATATGCTTACAGTAATATACGAGGAAGACAAAAATACGATACATAGTCATGTTTAATGTCGTCGTATTGCCGTCTTCTAGAACTGATCGCTACACCACACGCTTTTCTCTCTCTCTCTCTGTCTCTCTCTCTCTCTCTCTCTCTCTCTCTCTCTCTCTCTCTCTCTCTCTCTACTCTCGTCTCTCTCTCTCTCTCTACTCTACTCTCTCTCTCT
>NW_012130096.1:1732563-1749255 GCF_000143395.1 Atta cephalotes
AAAAATAAAACGTAAACTAACTATAAGTACTATAGTTTAATTAGTTCGTCGTACGTTAGTCCGTTCCGTTCCTTACGTAACTACGTATCGCTACACCACACNCTTCTTCTCTCTCTCTCTTCTCTCTCTCTCTCTCTCTCTCTCTCTCTCTCTCTCTCTCTCTGTCTTTCCTTACGTTGCCCAAATTACATCTTACACATTACATCTGAGTACACGCTTGTGGATATAAATACTTGCAGACATAAGTGTCGCGAAACGTAGCTCAGCATGACGGCGGCAATTCAATGCTAATACAATTCTAAGGTGGACTGATAGTTCATTAAGGAGAGTAACTTACTGGATATTGCGAGATATATATTGGATACTAGAATGCTATTGTCAGATTGATCTTTTCTAAGTACAAGGGAGGTTATTGGAACTGTAAGAATTGTACAGAAAGGCTGAAATTAAAGAAGATAGTAGCAACGTAAGAGAAGAGGAATGATTCTATGGAAGAAGTAGGAGTGAGGCGATTTCAGTAAACTGCCATTCAAAATTCAGAATAGTAGCAATATGTTTCTCGTAAGTACTATGCTAAGTATAAGTGTATGTTGCATTAATATGTGTCATTATTGCGCATCGCGTAATCGCGATTCTCCGCATACATATCTTAAAGCGATGCGTGATCGCAGAATTACGCGAGCTCTTCAAACCGTCTGGCTTCTCAATGCACTTCCCCGGGCTCTTGAATTGAAATAGAAGGTAGGTGTTCAAGAAAATTACGGGTTATCTCGATTCTTAAATGCCACGTTTCGTGAGCAATTCTCTTCATCAGGGCAAGAAACAACCTGTGTGTGATACTCGCTCTGATAAAGTGAACAATGTTCACAAAACATTGGTATTTAATAATAATGATAATCAACACAGAAATGACCCGTAAATCGCCTAACTTCTTTGAAGAGAAATAATATTCGTATATATCTATTAAATATCTATTAAATATCTATTAAAATCGTAATGTGAATACATGCTGAATTTTTAGTGTTTTTGCAACACTAAAGATCCTGCTTGACTGTTTAGAGTCTTTATTTTCTATTTGTGGAATAATTTAAAAAAATTCCTAGAAAATATTAACAAAAGTACACGTGATTTTTTTTCCCATTCCGCAATCCAGCGTAGAACTTAAATAGAGCGTTTACATTGAGATAAGTATCTATATAAGCGCAATAACCTGCCTCATTTCTAAGAGAATGAGATCCATTTGAAAAAGAATGAAGCTCATGATTATAATTGAGTTTCGTTCATGCTAGGAATCGAAGATGAGAAATAACGGTGTCTGTATGGCAAAAAAGGAACGATAATATGAAGGAACATTTTGTGGACACGGTTATGACGAAGGAGAACGAGAGACCGAAGAGAACATGCATCTTAATTATAATATTATTATAATATAACGGCAAGCGTCCAGAAAACTGAAAAAATTGAAATAATTTAAAGTCGCATGTGGACGCAATGATACTCCAAATTATTGATTGATTGACGAAATGCAATACACACATTATCACGTATTGTTAATACATTATCATGTATTGTTAAATTAAATATTGTAATCAGCTTGAAAAGTTGCATGCATGTTCTCTCCTTCACAGTAAATTCGAAAAAGGAAAGGGAAGGGGGAAGAATAACATTGAATCGAATCATCAACTCTCTTCTACGAAACTACGCGTTTACACCTAACAAGCTCTCTATAATGCCACGAATATACGATTAATTAATAGCTGTTTGGTAGCGAGTGTTAAAGGAGTTACCCTTTGTATTACGTATCAGTAGTACGTGTTAAATAGTATCAATGGTTACCATTTAAAAGTGACGGCCGTTGGGATGACTAGGATGAGGACTAGAGTGCATCTACTCGGAATTGAACATCGGAATCGGCTTAGAAAATCACCGATGCCGACAGGACGACAATTTTGGAAGGATTTGGCCAGCACGACCATCGTTATTGGAAAAATACGAAATTAGAAAAATAATCTCTATCACCCACGCCACCAGACGCGCTCGCTTAGTGCCAGATACACCGCTAAGAATTTCGCGTAAACTTCTCCGTACGAAAGATCACTTTAAGCGAGTCCTTGCAGCGTTGTAACCAGGACGCAACGAGGTGACTTGTAAACGGCGAACGGTTTACATGTGTCGACGGGTTACTCTCTCTGTTCGGCACTATGCTTTGACTACATCTCGACTATACTTGAGAGAACTCGGTAATCTTTGCGATTATAATAAGGACGCACTGTAATCTCAAAGAAGTTACCTGATGCCTTGCATCGTGAAATCACATCAAGCTATATTTCTCTCAAAAAAAAAAGAGAGGAATAAATTAACGAGACCAATTGATCCGCGGAGGTTGGAAAACATTTGAGGTAGATTTCCCATCTACATCCGGTTTAAGAAATTGGGCGGGATGGGACAGCAAATAGTTATTAGTTGTATATATTAATATTTTCCTCAAGATAAATTAAAATTTTTCTCTCGAAAATAAGAAAGACGCGTAACATAGCATGATAAATAATAATTACATGAAATCTGTTAAAAGATTTAAACGTATATCTACAAGTCTTAACAAGTTAGAAAACTATTAGACCAGAAAATTGCGCGTAAGAGAATATTCTTACATTAAGTAACAATTAATTGCGATGTAGTTAATCCTTCAAAAACTTAACAAAAAGACTTTATCGAACTATATTCTAACTTTGGAATAAACTTGGAAATGCTCTGTATACTGTATACTGAAAACAATTTTCCACGACATATCATCCCATTTTTTTCTTCATTTAGTCATGCTCTAAGCAAAAGTCACAAGCGCACAACCATTATCAGTCGCTAGATTTTCCAGTTGCAACACCATATCGTTATCATCACTCGGATTCTTCCAATCACTCACTTCTTTCTCTCCCTCTTTCTCTCACTCTTAACAACGTCTGTCTTTAACTCGTGAGTGGTCACGCCATGAACATCACAAAGCACGGCAAATAAAAGATCATTATTTTTTTATTTTTTTCCACGATATAAAATATCTCATCTTATCTCGCAAAACTCACACACTTTCCAATATCTTCAAAAAACCTCGCAATGAATTCATTTTAATTTCTTTTTTTTTTATTCTTTCCTTTTTAACAAGACGCGATCACTCACGCGTTAAGCCTGCGTCCGTGTATTATTATTACTGTATCTCGGTAATCGGCTGCGTGCGGTTATCGGTTTTGCCTAGTCGACATTCAAGGGAGGACCGGCGGATCCCGCTCGCTAGTTAGGGTATGTCAGCTGGTAGTAGTCTCCACCCGCCGAGTCCTCATCGGGGATTTGCAATTGCTTCACCCGTTTTACTAGCGCGCTAGAACACAGAATACTGTCGCTGAATTGTGGCGTCTCCTGTGGCGGATGTGTGCGGGCATGTTCATTTTATTTACTTTACAATCAAGGAAGTAAAAGACCTTGCGACATACATCTCGTAGTGTAAAGTCTTATAGCGAAAAATAAAACACAGACATACACAAGAATCCGGTTGATACATTGCCAAAAATTCATAATATTTTCGTAAAGAGGAAAATTTCTTGCAGCAAATTAGCAGAATTCCTTCTACAAAAACATTATTCAATATCAGCAGTGAATCAATGTACTCTTGTAAGCGACATTTCTTCCCTATAGACTTGTATATATTATTCAATACGACTTGCAGAAGAAAATATTTATACCCATTTTCATCAATGTAGATAATTTTAATCTCGGTTCAACTTACTTATTCATGTTTTTCTAATTCTAAGAATTAGAATAAGATAAAGAGTAAGTTGAACTGAGATTAAAGTTAATTTACTTTTATAGAAATGGATATTAGTCTCTCTCTATACATCTTTTTACGACCACACACATTGAGTCCTGCTGATGGTTATCACCGTTAATGAGGAGCAGAACGAAAAATGGCCTGACGAAACGAGTACATGATGCCACGTCTTGATGAAAGCTTCAAGGGTATGGCTTGAAATCAGATGAGATCGAGGACAGGGATGAGGACGGGAATTCGAGAGCAAATCTAACATATACTTTACAAAGTGTACACTTCTTTTCTCATTCACCGAGAAAGTTATCGAGTAAAAAGGAGCTAGCAACGTGAAAGAGAGTAGGCTGTTATGCGCATATGGCCATGACGTGCTCGAAACTTACACGATTCGCAGTAACGCGATCGTTATTGCATGTGATACCATAAACTGAAATGTTGTATTTCATGCTCCCGATATGAAAAATATTGCTTCCTTTAATTAAGAGATAGATAAAACGAAGCTTTATGTGCAATCTCCCCACGCGATGTGCTTAATAATTTCTGCGACTTCCTTGCGGTTAATATCGTTTCAGAGTGTGGATTAAAATTGTAAAATTGCATATATATCGTATCTACAATAATATATGATGGGATATGAAAAGAATTCTAAAGGGATATTGTGTGACACTCTTCCTCTCCAAGACTTTTGTTAATTAACTCTCGTTATTTAACTGATCGAAAAGATAATCATATTATAGAAAAGAAACAGAAATCTGGAACATATTATAATACAGCGCGCATAAGAAAATTAAAACGTCACGGGATTACCCAAAAGGTTGAGTTTTTTATGATATTGAAAATTCAAATAGTGCAAAAGACGCAATTTTCTCTGATATGAAATATTGGCATTAAGTATAAAAACCATTTAAATATTCTCATCTGCACACATCATTAATTTCTCATAATATATTCCTTTACAGAATTTTTTGTACACAAAAGAAATGATATACAAAAGATTCGAAAGGTCATCCTGATCAAAGTTTAAGAATATGACTTACAACTACAGTGGACACAGACAGCGGATATACATAAATTTAATGGTTGGATGACACATTCTTTGTCTTCTGCGTACAGTATACATACTTTATCGACTAACTATATTATAACATCGACCAGGTACTTTTTCAATCTTCCTACACAGTCTCTAGCTAAGGCCTGCTACAGTTTCTGCACTGTATTACAGTCTCTACTCATAACTCTGCTATAAACGCATCGAAATTAATTAAAATTATGTATTCAAAATTATAATCAATATCACATAACTAAAAAAAATTGAAAAGATTGATGCAAATGTGTGTATACAGATTTGTTCAACACACAAAAACAGAACGATGTTGCAATTAGAATATCTACAAAGTGATACAAAACAAAAAAGCGATACATAAATAGAAATGAGATAATTGTACTTGACTGGATTTTATCTATATATGAAAGAATAATAACATCGAGAAAAAATAACAACATCAACGAGAAAGCAGTATTCCTTTGCCCCGATTAAAGGGGAGGAACATCTTTGTATGATTTACATATCATTTACAAGTACGTCACGCGTTGTAAATTTAACCGCGAGATAATGTTACACTAATCATTCTGAAGAAGCATCATGCATCACGAAGTTTTATGTTTCGACAACAACGCAAACATGAAAGGTAGTGAAAAATGTGAATACACACCCGGATTCGGTGGTGGCCTGATTGTTAATGTTACCGCTGTTGATGGAATTGTTGTTGGCGGAATTGGAATTCACTTCCTCCATATGCGCAGTGTTCAGCAACGAACTCCATTGCCTCATCACTTCTTCGCCCTGAGCTTCCAGCTCGGAAATTATAGTTGCGTCATCCAGTTCGTGCAACGCAGGATTGGAATTTAATCTGAAAGAGAAAGAAAGACAAATAATGATAATTTAATTCTAAAATAGCAGAATAGCAATATGTTTATTTCTCTATTCAAACTAATCTAACGTATCTTGCTTATCAAAAATTATATCACTTAATGCTAACCGCTGTTGTTCCTCGTAAGAGCTTGCGTCGCTGCCGTCGTAATCTAACATTAAATCATCCGACGCAATGGATTCGCAGGGCGATAAAGTATCTACACTGCCTGCTCGATGCAAACGTTGCCCGTGATGAGGACTATTCATTACGCCTTTGATATGCACTCCATCTGTAACACAAATCACATATATTGTCAATATATAAAATATATATTTCAATAAAAAATATCCAATTACAACATATATTTAACAAAAATATATTCATTTCTATTCAGATTATTATTAAAATTCAATAAAAATTTAAAAATTTACACCTAAATGTATTTGAGAAGAATAAGAATAGCAAATCCGTACTCACTCTTAGAATTCGTCTCAATCAGAGTATGGCTATTCTCGGTGATTACTTGACCTCCCATAGCGGATTGTGTTTCGATTCTCGCTCTCGGGTTGTTGTCATCAAAGATCAATCCGGGTTGATCTGCGATTTCATCGTCGAAGAACTCTCTACCCTCGGACAAGCTGAGCGAGTTGGAGGCGTTCGTCGGCGTGCCCGGACCGTCGTCCTCGAGAGTGTTGTCCGAACGTTCGTGCGCGTGTTCCTCATCCCTCTTCGAGGGCTTTCCATCCGACTGCGTAATGCTGGCGGTAGGACTGTCAAATAGGCTGTCAACTGGTGAAGTTTCGTCATCTATTAAAGTGGTTGTTGTAGCAGCGGCAGCAGCGAATGCGGGATCCTCGATGGTGAGCAACACCGAACGTAGAGTGTTCTTCGATGTTGCACCGCTTTTCGTAGCAGCGGTGATTGCTTGCGCGTGCTGAGCAATAATGGAGTTAGTACGCTGATATTCGTCGCTGGAACTTAACGAATATTCATCTGCCATGGCTTCACCGTGTCCATATTCGGGATCGTCCGAACTGGGAGGGCTAAAGTCTGATTTGATGGACGGGACCTTTTCTGTACGCGATCGATCTTTGTAAACCTTCTCCTCACTCAGACAACCCTCGTCATAGCCCTCTGAGGACGTAGTGGACATTGACGCGGTCGAGTCGGTGTATCTATTGTCCTTGTTAACGATTCGTTGATATTGCGTAGCTCGCTCTCGCACAAAGCCAGTATTTAGATTCACCGCAGCAGTTGCGAAAGATTTGGGCAACGGGATCACCGAAATTTCCGTGACAGTGCTGTCGTCGTCACGGACGTCTCTCACGTCAAAGCTTTTGCCGGACACCACCATGCGCAAGTTTCTTGGTCTGCCGACGCCGCGTCTCCTCAAAGAAGCATCATCCATGTAATCCATCGATCTGATTCTATCGTTATCCTCCAGACCGATCGGCTGGCTGCTGACACCCGAATCCTCAGTCACCGAACCTTCTTTCGAACTAGATGAGCCTTTCGACGTAGATATCTTTCTGCTTTGATTTGCTGCAGTCTTGGCGATCTTGGAATTCGAGTCGTTTACGCGTACGGCATATTGAGGTAGCGGCAGATGACTGGTGTGCAGCGTGTACCTACTAATGGGTTCTGGAATGCCTGAGATTCGTTTGTTCGCGTCTGTGTGTTGCATCATCGAATTGCCGCCGTAAGCCATGTTATTCGATTGCGGCGAGCGAGATTTTGCTGGTACCGTCGTGCTGCACAAATGCTGTGGCACATGCGCAACGACTCTGTTTGGTTGTTGCTGTTTGACAAAGTAGTTCTCTTGTTGTTGCTGCTGCTGTTGCTGCGAATATTGCTGCAGCTTCTCCTGATTGTAGTGACTGATGCTGTGACTGCTGCAGATGTCACCAACCTTGTTCGTGAATCTCGCTTGCGGCTGCCGATAGCCGAAGCGATTTGTCCTGACGCCGATACCACTCGAATCTTTTTTTGGCGGTGCCAGCCGTGGTGTCGACCGACCGGACGACGAATTGTGAATCATATTGCTATTATCATCGTCCATCATCCGTCTGCGATCCTGCTCCGGGCCGGCCGACTTTGATCGTGGATGCAGCAGGCTCTTCTCGTTAGTAGTACCGGCGACATAGTTCGTTATCGGCATAGGAATTCCGCTGGTGGGTCGTCGCCTGAAACCGAAGGACATCGCGGTGCCGCGTGTGTGCGACGTGCCGCGCTTCGAAGAGCCCTGAAACGAAGATTCTTCATTAGAAATTTGTCATACAGGATGTCTGTGTGAAAAAACTGAGGGACGCAGAACACAATAAGACGATGATAAACGTAAGAAAAATTGCAAAGATAGAATTAAAATAAATTACATACACACATCATTCTTATCAGAGATTCTTTTAGCTTTTCCAACACGAATTATTTGTTAGAAATAATTTATTACGTCGAAGTTCTCGATGGATTTTCGATCGATCTGTCTCGATCGCTATCGCATTTCTACAGCCGTCACGAACAAAGTTCTTCGTAATCAAGATGTAAGAGCTGGGATTATCAGCAGTGTATCGTTCCTAGTCACGCATTAACGATTATCCGCAGAAGAAGATCAATATCCTACGTAATTCAATTTCGACGAGATTGTGATTAGATTGTGAAGTTTGCCTTCAGCCGATTATGTATTATAAATCTTGGCCATTTTATTCTTAAAACTTATATTTTGCTTTCTACGAATATCTCGGCATTAGATTGCCAAGTGCGCATACATACCGTACGCTCGTGAGGTTTCGGGATCTGTTCGACGAACCTTTTGCTTGGTTCCCGACTGCAACAATATTAATCGATATTCGTGTGCGGATTATATAACGGCGCGGTGCTGATAGCGCATCCCGCCGCGGACGAGGCTCTCCGAAACAATGTGCTCGCGAGCACCGCATTGTCCATGATCGAGATGACTAAGGAACGGCGGAACACCTCTGTGCGACTCGCGAAAGCCGTCTAAGCCGTCTGAGAATCATCGCGTACAGTGGTCCATTTGAACTCCAGAAATAGCGTAACAGCGGCTGGCAGATCGACAAATCTGGGAACCGTATTCGCGCTTTGGGCGCGTTCGCGAAGAGGCTCGAAACCTGACTCGTCGCTTTCAACACAGATGTCTCGTGACAGCCGCAAATCGACCGCGAAATCGTCGTCCTGATGATTACGCATGTGGTACACATCACACGTTATACGGCAAATGCGTCATGTACGCTTATAAAGTAATACAATCTAAATTCGAGCTAAATTGTTAGTCCGCAAACACAATTGAGTAGTAAGCCTTAAATCTTAAGAAACAAATCAATCATAGTCGCATGTGAGAAGAATAATCGACTTGGTCAATTCATTTCTTAAGGCTTAGTACTCTGTTGTGTTTGCGAGATTAAAGATAATGAGTGCTTTTCAGCAAGAGACACAGTAAATTTATCTTGTTGTTTGCCAATGTTAAACAAAGATGATATGATCACAATCTATTTTCTAATTTTACTAGAAACTGACGCACATAATTTGCGATCATTAGCGATGACAGGCAGTATGTCACACTTGCCGGAAAGTATCAAATGTATTTAAAACTTCTTCGATCATATCTATTAATTTCCAAATATCAAGGATCATTTTCAATTCCCAAAATATAAATTGAGTTTAACTATACTGACTTTAACTAAACGATATAAAAACTTGCGATTCAGGAAATCTTGGCAAATGACACTCTGATGTTATCGAAAATAATCCCGCCCGATTGACACTCGCACTGTCATGGCACCCTCGAACAGGTTCTCCGTGAAGAGGATCTGAAGAGAAGGAACACGGACGTCCTGTTCGGAGCATCCCTTACCGCAACACCGATGCCCTTCTCATTCTCCAGCGGGTCGTCTTCGCATCTCGTGCTGCCGTACCGGTATTCCATGACGAATGCTTCCGGGCCAATGTCACACTGCCGGTCGTCGATCGATTTCTCACGGGGATTGACGGTCGTCCACCGTTGTTTTAAATCGCCATGCCCCGAATATATAATATTTTAGCGATGCGAGGAAAGTGTTCTTGCTCTTCTCTCTCGGAAGAGGCGCGAAAGGGATGGTACAGAATTCTCTTCGTGATCCGTCACATCGTAAGGATGGCATACGATGGCGAGGAAACGAGCGACAGCGCACCGACGTCGCCCTCCGTCGTCGTTGTCGTCGTCACCCCCGCGTTTCTCGCTCTTCCTTCGTCTTGCTTGTTACCTCGCGATTTCGGCCTTGTCGTGCTCGGGATGCGAAGGAAAGCGAACACGGGGATCGATCCGGCCATCTGCGCCGGCGTCGCGACGCCGACGTGCTCACGGCGACGCAGCCAGGGGCTTATTTTGCGGATGCGCCCACGTCCCAACTTTTATCCGGTATACAGGATGGTATACAGGTTTCTCGAGAATTGCGAGAGGTGTGTCCGATCCGTTCGACTCATTTTGACCTCGAGATTACTTGTAGATCTGATAGAGACAGACAACTCGAACGAATCCTCTAATTTTCGTTGATCAAGTGTATTCTGATTCGACGAAGCTGAATCTAAGCGGTCTAGAAACGAGTTCGTCCCTCACTTTTTCCATCAGGGTTGAAGACGAATCGATTTCACATCCCTGCCACCGATCGTTCTCATTTATATGGCATAGACGCACTCTGTATATAACTTGGATGATTCAACATGTTCAAACGTATTTGTTAGCGGCATCAGCAGGAGCGGTTCTTCGGAGTTTGCAACACGACAATTGTCTAAAATCGATGAAGCGAAGCTATTTCGTGCAAATAATTCCTATTATTTTAGGGATCTCATTAGAAAGAATCGTGAAAACATCACCTTAGAATGATGCGAATCAATCTAAATCAAGGGACAATATTGATGTAAAATTAGATTTGATTACGTAACATACACAAAAGAAAAACGATTTTATTAAAATATCTAAAAATTTAGTTAGATATGAATATGAAAGTAATTTTGTTAAACTATCAAAATAATTACACACAGAAAAATATATACTGTATGAGCTGGGCATGAATTTGAAATATTATATTTTTATTTGAAAAAATAGTATTTGTAAGACAATTGTATTTTGTATCATTTCAATGCAACACATGTAAATATTTTGTATTTTGTATTTCATGGCAGCATATAAAAGTATTTTGTATTTCAAATACTAAGATTAATAATTAATGTTATTATTTGAATTACAAAGGACTTACAATTTTTTTATTTTAAATATAAAATACATAATATATTTTATGTGTTCCGCTGAAATACAAAATACAAAATATACTTGTATTGCAAAAACTGTATTTTAAATAAAAGTATTTCAAATACATATCCAACCCTGACTGCAAATAACAATTACTTGTTTCAAATATTTCGAAAATTCATATATCTGCAAATCTATCATAAGTTTATTACAGTCATCAAATTTATTCAAAATATATTCTGGAATCTAGTAAGTTTGATACTCGAATCAAAATTATTAAATTAAAACAAATTCGATTAGCTTATTATTATATAAAGTCGCTTCTTCGATCAATTTTATAATATTCTTTAAAAGAAAATAAATTCTTGTTTTAAATACATGATAGCGAGTTTTATAATAAATATTACAAATAAGATTATTGTTGTTTGTTAAAGATAATCATTACTTATCTAAAAAAAAAGAAACAAATTGAGTAATCATTTTTTAGAAAGAGAATAATATTTTTCTGTGTATGTAGGAAATATGACAAGCAAACAATTTTGATATTTTGGCAACTAGATTATCCTACGTAATTATTTTAATAATTCAACAAAATTATGTTGAATTATGTATCTAGCTAAATTTTTAGATACTTTAGCAAAATCATTCTTTCCATATAAGTATACGTTTATAGAAGCTATCAGTTTTACGAATAAATAAATCGGTGAATTAATACAATAAAAATTTCCTAATAAATTCGAAGATTTTATCTTGTTATCATTTCATTTCGAAAATTTTATCTTGTTATCATTTCATTTTCTTCAAATTAGGATTTTTCACAAAAAGATTGATTTTGCTGAAGTATCTAAAAATCTAGCTAGATACAGATCTGAAAATAATTTTGCTGGATCATCAAAATAACTATATATAGTAAAAAGCTTAAACATTGACGATAATACTGAAAAAAGTTTTAATATTCTAGCAAATCGTATATAATTATTTTGATAAAAACAAAATGATTTTCAGATCTGTATCAGCTCACTTTTCAATACTTCAACTATTCTTTTCATGTTGCAATCGATGTTGCTGATAAGATAGTTAAGCCTTTGCGCTTCATGTCGCGATAACGCCGCGGACAAAGGAAATTTCGATAAAGGTAAGAGTTCAGGTGATCGAAATGACTCGAGTGAATTTCCTTGTCCATAACGTTCATCGAAACTCTCGTACATACAACGGTCATATATACACACGCGCGCAATCGTTTCACGAAGGAAAAGAAGAACTTCCGCTTTAAACGTAGACATCTCGGTTGAAATCTTCGATTGAAAACGCCAGCTTTTAACGAGAGGACATTGGGAAAACAATAGCAAGAAGCGGCATTTGATCCGGCGTGTGATTTCGCCGTGCGAATCGGCACGATCGTACGCGAGGAGGCGAAACAACGCGGGAAGACAATGGGGAGAAAAGATGAGAGTTCTCTCTCCGCGATTTCTCCTTCTTCGCACCTGAACCGTGCACGCGCCGCGGCCACAGGTTCTCTCTGACGTTCTCCAGCCTCTCTGGTTTCCGGCGTGGGGCTGCCATGCAATCCGCACGCGTGACGACGAACAATGGAAAGCACGTCGTCGTCGGCCGAAACGAGATCGGTCACGTGAACCGCGACAGCGGTTCCCCGAGTGAGCATAAAAGTTCTCACAAGAAACATATGAGGATTTTGTTAAAAGAATAAACCTCAATGAAATCGTTTGAGAAGCGGAATCGTCCTGATTGTGAAAGCGACGATTAATGAATAAACATCTATTAATGAATAAACATTGGTTGATTCGCATGCGTATAAAAGAATTACAATAAGTTGGGTGCTGAAATTCGCACGATTTAACGGATTCCTAGAGATGCGAAGAGATGCGAACTCTTTATAAGAAAACAACGGTTTTGCTAAAGTATATAAAAATTTAACTAGATGTAAGCCGATATTCATATATAGCCAGATCTTATATTTAACACAGTCTTAAGATATCATGAAACAATCAGAGATTGGTATTCATAGTCAATTCTTATTTTAAGATTCTCTGATTAGTTCATAACATCTTAAGACTGTACTTAAGACGGTCTTATCTATTATCTTAAATATAAGATCTGACTATGATTACTGACTAGAGAACCGTATTAGCATCTTAAGATATTACTTAAAACAGTCTTAAATTGAGAACGAATTATGAATACTGCTCATAGATCAGAAAATAATTTTGTTAGATTATCCAAATAATATAGGACGCTGCAATTGGTTATTCGAAAAAAAAGTAAGATTCTTATTGAATATTAAATCTTTTTGCAACATTGCTTATTATGTTTAAGTTTCCTACATAATTATTTTGATGGCCTAATAAAATTATTTTCATCTATATCTAGTTATAAATTTTTTAATATTTCAACAAAATTGTCCTCTTCGTGCAGCATTTGCCGATTATTTTTAAATATACCTTCGCGAACGATTATATAAGAAACGCGGTTTGCGGGTTATCTTCGTGTCTTCGTGGAAAAAAACGATTTTACTGAAAATATCTAATTCAGCTAGATACAAATCTGAAAATAATTTTGTCAGACGATTAAAATAATTATTTAAGAACCTCGAGCATGATGATTTAACAAAATTATTTTTAGATCTGTATCCAGCTAATCTGTATCCAGCTTAGATGCTTCAGCAAAATCATTCTCTCCGTGTTGATACATCATTAAACGCCAAAGTTTCGTAAATATTGCGGTTCATTTTATCAGAACGAGAAGCAACCTGATACTGATCAGTATCAGGATCAATGAACTGCAATATTCGCGAAACGTCGGCGTTTAATAATATATCAAAACGCAAATCACATAGCTACTTTTAAAAAAAAGTTACCTGTGTAAGCCTCAAAGGTATTATTAATTTATACTCAAATATGTGAAGGCTATTTTCTATAAGACTATATTTATCTACTCCATCGACTGCATCGACACTGGACAGGATGAAGTGCAAGTCTAGGCAACGTAATCGCTTTTAATTTATGACGTTTCATCGTATCATGTCCGTTCGAAGATAATTAATTCGTCGCGATTCGTGCATGAGAAAGTTAATGCGAGCCGCGAAAGTGGAAATCGATATACCTTACAGGATACAACGGGATACGTTCGATAGTCGAATTATTCTTAGTTTCATCGTTAAAGGAGGCATTCGAGCATGCGAGTGATTACGCGGCGCTTATCTGCAAATCATTTATGAAAGCGTAGACTTCAATCGCGAATTATAAAAAAAAAGGATCGACGATAATAATTGTAATATTTGCGTTGAAATTGCACGCTCGAGCATTTAGATCGTGTAAAATGAAACTGATGTGCGGTACAATGTCGAAAGATAGCGAAAATTATCGTTATTCAACGCAATGTTCATTCATGTTGCAGTGAAATTCGAACGCAATATTCGGTCACGCGTCGCTGGCTATCATTTTTACAGAAAGGAACTGAACAGGTTGCAAGGTGGTTTGACGACACGGACACGGATGCGCGCGAATGATCTATTCATGGATGAAGCGCGATCCCGTTGCGGGTGGAATCGCATTTGAGAAAGGGCGTTGAACCTCGACGTGGCCTTCAGCCTAGCCGTCCGCGCGATCAGCTGGTTTTTCCGCTATACGTATACATGCTGAGTGTACGTGATACTTGGCACAGCACATTCATATATGCATATATACATAAGCGATATCCCTCGTGGATTGCGTAAATGCAATAAAGGCGGAAGCCAGGGACACACTCATGTTGATGATGAACTTCAAGTTCAACATCTATCGGTATTGATGTTATTGATTTCGTTTGACAGAAAGAAACAGCTTTGCAACTGTTGTGAGATTCTTTACTACGACTGAGATTTATCCTTAGTTTTTCACTGGATCTAAATGTACCTAATCAGCCAAGTCTGCTTGAACAGGTTTTTCAAAGCGTTTACTGACAAATTTTGTGAGTAGGAAAGTTTCAAAAGAATATCTATTGTATAAAATGCCTTGACAACAGAATGTCACAAAAAATATAACAAAATTTATTTATATTATAATTTGACAGCATTCGAGACAAAAATTGAAAAAGTTTGTTGCAGATTGGCAGTAGAAATCGAGCAAGATCTATATTCGACAAATTTTGCCTCGATCTTTACTGTCAATCTGCTATTAAGTTATGTATTCAGATTAGCTCTAAACCTGAGCTTAATGCAAACATAGATGGTACTGTTGCACTTTTCTCATTGAATTTGCTGCTAATCTGCTGGACAATTTGTTTATTCTGTGAATATAAATCAATCATATTAAATAGAATTGTTACAAATTCCTAAAATTCCATAATTTTTCCCTGACTTCTAGATAAAATTCCAGTTTTTCCCTGTTTTCAATAATCTTTTAAATCTTTTTGTATTTTCATCTTGATTCAGAAACCGTCAAATATTTTGTTGAAAGAGCAATTTAATATAGTAATGTAAATTACTATATTAATGTTGCTGACAATGCTTGCGTTGAATTGTTAAATTGATAATATTCCAAAATTACGTATGATATGTCCATATTAATATCCTTTAAAGTCAAGAATTTTAATTTTGCAGAATTTCTCTGATTTCCTTGATTTATGGCAAATTTCCCTGATTAAAGAATCTTACAGTTGCAAAACTGCTTTTTCTGCTGCACGCACTCTCTAAATTCTTTGGAGTGGAATTTCATTGTAAATATTTCACTTTATTATAAAGAAATATAAATTTTAAACAACTTGTATACTCTCTAAATTCTTCTGAAATGATATCTCATTCTAAAGAATGAAAATTAAGTCAGTTTTAAAGAAGAGTGTTCAATCTTTAAGAATAAGGTTTTATCGCTCTACAGGATGTTTTCTTAAATCATATAGCGCTATCCTGATTAAAAATTGAGTCGAAAAGTCTTCTTCTTCTTCTTCTTCATTTTGCAATTTTCGTGATAGTTAATGATTGAGCAGCCGAATATGCGCTTATTCGGCAATATTTAGAAATTAATATTTCGTCAACCATTGGAAAAATTGCAAAATTGTAAAGGACTTTTCGATTCAATTTTAAATTAGAAATAACGCTGTATGATATGTCCTATTTAAAAAGCGTCCTGTATAGCGACAACATCGCATAGATGTTGAGACGGTGAGAAGCTCACCTGTTTCTGGGCCTTGTCCATGATACGGTACGAGGGTGAATTGTGATGACCGGATGCTGCGACGACGGCGCCCGCCTTACGAGACACGCATTGCCCCATATAGATCCGCCAACCTTGTTGTCCCAACACCAAATGCTGTTCACAAAAGAGAGTATACATTAATAAAAATATGAGTAAGTTTACTCTGTAAATACGCGTTCGTGCGCTTACGCTAATTGTTAAAGCCATTTAGAGGAGAGCACGTAAAGTTGAAGAAACCAAGATACCTCCGTGTAAATTAGTAGATAGACAAGAGTTTTTCCCTTAACACACGTTATTATACGCCCGTATACCATCGATAACGATACATATAGCAGAAAGAGTTAAACTATGCGTATAACAGTTCTCATCCTGATTGCACATCTGCCTCCCCATTCGCTTTCATTAACATTTCAGCTCGCAGTTGATCGATGGAGAATCTTCATTCGATAGAAGCGAAAATCATTAAGCGAAAAGAAAGTATAAATAGCGGAAGAATATATATATATATATATATATATATATATATATATATAT
>NW_012130096.1:1749767-1752267 GCF_000143395.1 Atta cephalotes
TATATAGTGTGTGTGTGTGTGTGTGTGTGTGTGTGTGTGTGTGTGTGTGTGTGTGTGTGTGTGTACATATTTTTTTAATTCTATATTATATTTAATTATATTATGTCATGTTATTTTTTTTATTCATATATTTTATACATATAAAATTATTTTATACATTTGTATTTATTTTATACATTTCTATTATATTTATTCATATATATCTCTATTTTATATATATAAAAAAATTATTTTCAGATCTGTATCTAGTTAAATTCAACAAAATCATTCTTTCCTGTATCATCGAGTTGATAAAAATAAAGTGACACGTCTCAAAAATAAATAACTTTTCAGTAAAACAGTTTTTTTTTTCTAAATTAGAACGATGTTTTAATGAAGATAATGATTGTACATAACTTCCTTTCTAATGTTGTATACTAATTTGCTTTCCGCGTTATACTTTCAATTATAATATATTCTTTAAAACTATGTCATGAGTTTTCGAAATTCAAACACTGCAACCCTAATATAAGATTGTATAAATTTCATTCTTTATTAAAATTGTGACACTTTTCTATATAAGTATAATATCCACAAATGTGTGTCGTCTTTCCACAAAAATATGTTAAGCTTTAAGAGTTGATTTCCTTTCATTATTTCAAAAATGCTAATTTTTTATTTCTGTTATTTATTATTTCTTTATCAACGCGATATATCTAAAATAATTAATTTTTACTGCAAAACCGTTCAGAGCAACGCAAACATTCGCATGAGGATGTTTGAAATAACAAGACTACCAACTTCGAAAGAGGAGCGTCCGAGGATTTTTATTTGAAATGCATCGCATAGATGGTGAAAGGTGACCTGCGATCTCCAAATGTAGGACAATAAATGGCACTGGCCCGATTTGTCGTAGAGAGCATTGCGGATTACATTAGCTCGTGTTCCGTGTTCCATAACGTCTCGCGGGATCGCCGAATAAAAAGAAATAATTCTAAAATTCGAAGATTTTTTTGGGATTCGAAGCAAAAGAGTAAGAAATTCATTGTCAAAGATACGGAGACGTCAACACTTAAGATAATGTAAAATGGCTGCTTTCCTTTTGGGAGATACAGGCAATATAGATATGTGTCATTCTATCTTTGTCATTCATTGAATAAAGAAAGATAAACATTTGTGTCTCTTAAAAAAAAAACAGTCTATACATAACGATGTCAAAACTCAAGATAAAGTGTAAAATACAGAATAATGACACATCGCTTCCTTACTTCAAAAATGACACAATTAAAAAAATTAAGTTCCTCGGAAAAAGAAAAAGATATTTTTTAACTCGACAGAAAATTATTGATTTATTAAATAATATCAGCAAAAAGAATATATTCTTAATGTGATCAAACGTTATTTTTGTCATTTTTGTTTTATTTAATTAATAATTTAATTAATTTTTCAAAATCACTTTTTTTTGAGTTGTAACAATTTTGACATTTTTTTTTAATCATTCTTTTTAAAATATAATTTTAAAATATTTATGAATGTTTTTTATGAAATTAAGTAAGTTACCTTTCAATAATTTAAATAATTTAATATTCTACCTTTTCATATTTGATTTCAAAAAAATTTTGTTTTGGTATGCTAATGGACCCCTCCCCTGACGAATTTTTAGATCCGTCAATGCATTCGGTAAAACATCGTAAAATTTTTGACAGCAATCTAATGATTTCGGATGAACGTTTTTGATTCCCCGAATACGAACGTTGATTTTCCCGTACGAAGCAATGAGTAAGCGATCGCGGCTGGTGCCTCTCGCGCCGTAAATGCATGGAATCTGACCTTTCTTGCGCCGCGCAAAATCTCGGCTTACCGTTAGCGGGCCGGAGATGCCTTTGCAGGTGCAGGTAATTCCCTTAATCGACGCGACGATTTTATTACGTTCCTTCCTGGGAGGCAAACACGATCAGCGCTCGTGGCAAAAAAGATCATGAGGGACTTCCACAATACACAAACGGGACAATAACCCCGTTGACTTCGGTCGTTTGTTTCGCATTACTTGCCAATTCTTTAGTCTGCAACAGTCTTCTAGAAAAACAGCGCACGAATCGCCGTCTGTATATTGAACTTTAGATCTCTGGGATGTCCAGAGATGTAAATCTCTCTTTGAGAATCTTTCCTCGATTTCCCTAACTCGGCTTCTCGCTTTCATGAATTCTTCTCTTTGGATCTTCATATCTCAACTTGTTCCATCGTAAATGAAATAATACTTCCCATTGAGATCGAGAATAAAAGGAGCAGAAAAAGATAGATATCGAAAAAAGATAGAGAGAAAGAGAGAGAGAGAGAGAGAGAGAGAGAGAGAGAGAGAGAGAGAGAGAGAGAAGAAGAAGAAGAAGTAAGTAAGTAAGTTAAAGTAAGTAAGTAAGGTAAGAAAGTAACGTAGTACGAGTAGTACGTACGTACCGTTACCCTTACCCTTACCGTACCGTAACGTAAACGTAAAGTAACGTAAGTACGTAACGTACGTTAA
>NW_012130096.1:1752287-1781049 GCF_000143395.1 Atta cephalotes
GAGAGAGAGAGAGAGAAAGAAAGAACAAGATATAGTTAATAATGTGAGGAAATAACGACGTGCATGCACCTCTTCCCTTCTCCAGAATTAAAAGCGTATGCGAATTCCTAGATGATGTCACCGCGTCTCCGCGATTCCTTACTCACAGAAATGAAAATCCCTTAGGCGGTTTTATGCCTGGCCTGCCGTAGAGTAATCTCGAATACACTGGAAAAAAATAAAGTCGTCCAGCTTCATGGAAGGATCGAAAAGCTTCACTGCTTCTCGTTTTCAGACACGCGTTCTTCCGAAGTGAAACTTATCCAATCGTCGGACGGCTTCCGATAAAAGGTATCACAAAAATAGAGATTACAGAAACAAAACGTAAGTGCATATACCCCAAAATGTAATCTATGACCTGGCAATTTATTCCGCGAATGACAAGACGGACAATTGTCGTCAGTGAATATGCGTCTTATCTCTCACCCAATTACTATCTTTCGGAACAGCATCCGTGCTTCGCGGTTCGACGTAACACACCGTTGAACATACGTGTATACACAAATTCTGTTTATTTATGTGACGCGGATTTAATTTGCACAGCCAGTAGTTTCGAAAGTTCAGACCCGCGTTCAGAACTGCGAGCTCCAGAACCTTATACAGTACAGAAGCTTACAGCAACATTGCCGCAACATTTCTAATGTTACTGCAGTGCTAGCTTGCAGTAATATTGCAATGTTGGTGCAATATTGCTGGAATACTGCAATGTTGATGCAATACTATTGAAATGTTACATTGTAATGTTGTTACAATGCAATATTATTGAAAAGATTTGTACTAGAACTGCACCATATCCATAGGCAGATCATTCCGGCAATATTGTAAACATTACAAGATAGATTCATTCCAGGAATATTGCAACACTGTAAATAGAAGCTTGCAGCAATATTGTAAATGTTGCTTCTTATATAGGTTCTGTAAAAATCATTTCAGTAACATTGCAACAACATTGCAACGTTGCAGCAATATTACTGCAAGCTTCTATATTGTAATATTGCAGTAACGTTGCAGCATATTATTGTGAGTTACTATGTTGTACATCATTCCAGAAATATTGCAGTAACACTACAACTTTGTAAAAATGTTGTTGCAAGGTTCTGTGATGAAATCACAGAAGCTATATCACAGGTCATTCTAGTAATATTACAGCAACACTGTAACGTTTCAACAATATCACATTAACATTAACAATGTGCAGCACAAATCATTCCAACAATATTGCAGTAACACTGCAACTTTGTAACCATTTTGTTGTAAAATTCTAAGCTGTATGAATACAACACAGAACATTCTAGCAATATTTCAGCAATATTCCAGTAACATTAATATCAAAATATTGCTGCAAGCTTCTGTGCTACATAGAAGCCACGTTACACTAGGCATAGAAGATTAACGATGAATTGAAGATTAGAATTCTATCAGTAAGATAATTTTAATTCATTTTGTTCTAATTAGTCGAATTCTAACATCTCTAATTCACACTTCTCAATCTTTAATGTATACGATGTGTGACATGAGCTTCTCATGACGTTACTCCGGATTGTTTTCATGGGTAAGGTTAAGGGACTCCGCAATCGATCCCGTGTCACGGTATCATCGTGTCAGAGGGATACACGACGCCGAAGTCGACACTGACAACTCTTACCTCTTCTGCAGCTGAATCTCCCGGGTGAGTCGCGCGGATACGTGGTACACATCGTAGGAACTGAACACGGGGGAGGGGTGGAGCACCTACGAGCAGCGACGCACGGGTGATCGTGCGTGCATGTCACCGCGATTTACACAATTTGGACGGATGACGACGGGTGTCCCGGGTGTCGTTTTCAGAGTAACACGCAATTCGCGTCCTCACGATGTGTGCGACGTGACAGGACCGTAGAGTATCCTCCTTTCTCGTTGATTTTCCTTCAAAGGACAGGTGCAGCGTTGCGCCACGCTTTTTGGCAACGTCAAACGTTCACGATGGGTCGTGTTATTCACACCAGCGATCACGTACCAAGTGTGTGCACAGCACGGGATTGAAAGCCGAGCTGAGCCGAGCTGAGCGGGCTGAGCCGCACCACCTGTCACTCGGATTCGATAGCACGGAACATGCGTCGTGCGACGTCACCCGGCGCCCTGCACCCCGCACATCGTCGCCGCGACCAATCAGCGTTCGACCTGAAGAAAGAGAAGGTAAGAGCACAAAGTGCAAAGAGTGCAAAAATTACGACTATTACAACTCCAACTTAACCTTACTTTGTGTCTTGCTCGTAAACCTCGCGAAAATTACGTAAAATCGTTGGTATTATCATGGATAACAACATAGACGCGATCGTCCAAAATTTGGATGAGGAAAATGAGTCCAAGGCGGTGATGCTGTTCGGCCGAGACATCAGGAAGATCCCCTGTTTCAAGCAGAGTATGCTGTCCGGTATCTACAGCGGTCTCGCAGCCGGCCTGGGCACCTTCATGTTCACCAGTCGCGCGAAACTATCGACGAACGTCGCCCTGGGATCCTACATGGGAGTCACCGTGGTTTATTGGTGCTACTGCCGATACAACTACACGATGGAAAAGTACGAAATACGGAACCTGCAAAATATCATTCAGCAAAAGTCGATCAACACGGAAAAGAACAAGGGAAGTGTTTAGGAACATCAGAGAAAACTGGTTGACATATGAAAACTGTTTGTCTGTCGCTAAAGACTTTTAAAATGATATACGAGAACAAAAGATGCGTTAACATGTGATTGTAACACAGTGCGATGTAATATAATTAAGATTATTGTATTATATTTATAAAATATGTGCAAAAAACGTCTGATGAATGTCTGAGTTACTTTTAATCTTTTCAATTGTATATAATATTTTTATACATTAATATCATATCTATGAGATTGTTAATTGATTGTAATTATATTTTTCAATGTATAAAAGTATTTTTTTAATTATCGATAGACATACACTGGAAAGAAAGTTTGGTTACACTAATTGGAATTTTGGTTGAAAATAGATAAATCAGAATTTTCTGATTGAATCTTATAATTCTAGTTAAGATAATCAAAATTCTGAAGTGATCAGAATTTTCTAGCTCGTTTACATTTTCAATCAAAAATTTTTTTCAGTATATGAATTCATAGAGTTATACTTAGAGGCTTATTTTGTAACTTTTATTGACTATAACTATAGCATTACAGTGTCATATGTCGGTTGCTTAGTTTTATATATGGTAAAAAAATTACACAACAACTATATACTGTAAGTTACAATCGTTAAGAGTTACAGAATAATCTTTTGATTGTGTGATAATTTAACCATTGTGTGACCACAGTTGTACTGTTTCAGCTAATATAATTGATAGTGTAAAAAATGATTGATTTTTAATT
The DNA here is from genome assembly GCF_000143395.1 of Atta cephalotes. Classification (NCBI taxonomy): domain Eukaryota; kingdom Metazoa; phylum Arthropoda; class Insecta; order Hymenoptera; family Formicidae; genus Atta; species Atta cephalotes. The sequence continues at coordinate 1,755,695 of NW_012130096.1, forward strand.
ATAATTGACACAATGTTAATACACGAAATCATAGTAAAATTATAATGAATTTCTGTATAATAAAATTATTTTTCAAACATATATGTTTAATTTTTTTCCATGAGTATGATTGTTTGAAGCTATTAATGCCTTAAAGTTATTTCTTACATTTCTATTTGATTTTATGTATAATATTATGTATAATGCTATTCATGAATTCTATTTATTATATTTATATATATAATGCTATTTTTCATGAATTGTAAAAAATCTTTATATTTGTGGATACTCTTTAAATCTTTTAGAGTTAATGAAAGAATGAAATCTTACTCTTTTTCAAAATTGACTCAATTTTTATTCTTTAGAATGAGATTCCACTTCAAAGAGTTTAGAGAGCTTACATTTCGATAAATAATTTTCTATAGTACACTTTATATAATATAATTCCAATTTCTATATACTCCAGGTTTATATTCCATGTAAAATGTAAATAATCTATAAGGTGACCTCTGAGAATCTTACGAATACAAGTGAAACAATTTCTACAATCAGTAGTGTTTTCAGAGGCGCAACATAGCGCGCGGCATCGTGTACATAAAATGCGTGCAAATTTAATAAAACTAACATTTTAATTCAACTAAAAATTTGTATATAATAAGAGACGATAACGGACAAATTGAAATAATTCCTATAATGTCACAAAACGATACAAGTGACGACGAATCTAACCCGTCACAGATATACCTCAATCCGAATTCTCATAACAATTCAGGTATATTTATATAAGAATTTATATAAGAATTACGAAATCTATTTATATCAATCCCAGAACTAGACGTTGTATTTTTACACGGGTCACACAATGAATCTCTCAATGGGAAATTTCCTATACACAACTCTGGTAATGCACTGTAGATGACTTAAGACAACACGTACTTTTGTTAAATTCAATCGTGGTCCATCCATAAGTCATTAAAGAAAATTTGAAATTTAAACTTTCTTTAGAAACTCAAACATGGATTGATATTAAGATTGAATTTAACAAAAGTACATGCTGTTCCAAATTATCCCAAATTACCTATATTTACGATATTTATTTTCTAAATGTCAGACATAAAACAATTATAAGATTAAAATTCAATAAAATTTTAATTTTTTCATTAATTTTATAATTTTTCATTAAAATTTCACTTGTTAAGTTACAAAGCATACACAATTAAAACTTTTAAAAACTCTAACTTGAAATGTTCGAATCTCTTAGAAAATCATGTAGTTCTGAAATCAATTGCAATTTGGACATAATTCTATAACAAATATTTCCAAAGTTATGTGTAGCCCAATCAGTCCCTCCTCCTCCATTTCGAGCTCTGTGATATTCGGACAAATTCCCGAGGAGGTGCTCCACGCCTGGAGTCAATTACCAGAAGCGATTCGTCTGGATCCGAGTTTGGCGATCTTTCAGAAAGAATGTGATCGAATAACGGAAACGAGGTAAACAAAATAAGCCTAAGAAATCGATGAAAAAGGATTTACATTACAAAAGATAATGTGTTTCCAGATCTCTGGACTGCGTGAAGAAAGAATGCCTGGTTGTCAATATGTCTCTTGGAATGCCACCCGCGACATCAATCAGGTAAATCACATATCACGATTAAGGGAGAAGTTTAACAAGATGCTAGAAATTCTCAGAACGGATGTAATAATTAATCCCGATATCTGCGCAGCATACAACATCAGAATGTCGACGAAGACGGGCAAGATGTGCAAATACAGGAGAGACAAAGGCCTTTTTGCCGTTACATGAAGTTAATCATACTCTCCTGTTGTTGGCTTCTATTCACAGTAAGAAAACCATCAGATCGATGTGATTAATTAATAAATCTCACGTTACTTCATATTGCAGATGATACTGATGTTTAAGAACGAGAGGATTGAGACGCTGCATCAGCTTTCTGTGTCTAGCAGAGAAAGTAGGAGTATCCTTCTAGTCAATCATAAAAAATCGAACTACGAATTTTTGTCTATTTTGAACAAGATGGGATTTAGGAGACGAAATTTCCATAAATAGTATAACATCAATCAATCTCATATTCTCCTTATAACGATATAGATTATCGAATCAACGAACATGTTACAAGTACCTTGATTAGCGTGACGATGAAAGGACCATTGCTGCCGTTACGAAAACACGAACAGTATTTATCTGCGAATTTATCCACATGCTATTTGATGGTATGGCTGCAAGTTCTGGTGGACAGAAAAACCAATTCACGTCTCTCCATTACTGATTTGAAGAACTTGAAGGTCTATATCTTTAAACGTACACAAAATTATTCTGCATACACTTATGTTTGCGTCGAAAGAACATGAAATCAAATCCAGCCAAGCCTGAAACAGAGAAAGAAGAAAAGAAATCAGTCATATTAATAAATTATTTATCACAAATATCCTTCAGCCATTCTTTTACACACATTTCATAAAATTAATTAATCTTGATTATATTGAATATATATTGCGCATATTTATTTAAATAGCTAAATCTGAAATGCCTAGTCAGCAAATTAAAAGTAATGTAACATCAATGTTATACTTTCATATTCAAAAATATAAATGTAACACATGGTGTTACAGTTACATTGTGCGAAATTATAATACTAATAAATATTTATTTCTCTTCAGCTTAGACAGAATAATTAAAAAAGGGATTTATTATAGTTCACAAATATTTCTTAGTTTCATTCATCCATCCATCCGTGCTTCATCGCACGTCTCATATTCAATAAATTTTAATACCTGTCTTTATGTAACTTTCTATCATGCACTTTCTTGCCATTCATTATCTATATCATCACAGCCATAATTAAATAGTAAACCTAACATACATTTCCTATCATCACAACCATATATAATTATAACACTAATGTTATGTTACTTTTAGTTGGTATCGACTAGGCATTTATTTACTAGATAATTATAAACTAGCTACACCATACTATATTTGCAATCATTAATTGCAGAACGTAAGCGACGTGTGGACCTTACCGGTATTACCTGAAAATTTGGCGAGCATTTTCCCCGACCAGAAGCATCGGAAGACTTTCCATATAAAAGCTGACAAGTATGTTATCTCATATTTTTACTATTATTCAGATCTAATAAAAATGAATTTTGCAAAATGTTTATTACAAATTTTGTTGGCAAAATTGTTGGCCAGCGGAAATATCTGAAAGTCTCACATGCAGTACGATCAGAATTTGTTAGCAAATGTTTTGTTTATAGAATCCTATCGCAAGGCATAATGTTCATCAATCTGCGCACGAATTCGAAATCCATTCTTTCGCTTTCGATAGGCTACGATTCATCGCCAATAAATGCCGATATCGGTATACCGCTTGCCGCAGTTGTCTTGATTATCTTATACATCCTGATAATTTTCGAGGTAAATCATGTACGCAAATTAGAATGTATTTATTATAAATATGAAAAAGACCACAATATGGTATATATGCAAGTACACATATAGTGTATATTAGTGTATATTAGTATATATTAGTAATTCAAGATTGAATTACTAATTTTTAAAGCAATGAAGATCCAGCTTCGATCGTAAAAACATTTTAAATTTCTAGTATTGATTGTGTTTCTCACATATGCGGTCTAAAATAAAGATTCTTAATAATGTATTTATGTTGATTCCTAAATGCTCATCATATTTGATCGAATTAGGTAGTACACAGAGCTCTAGCTGCTATGCTGGCATCCACGATGTCCATCGCAATATTGGCGGTTTTAAATGAGGTATCGCAAGTACACGCTCTTTTAATTTCTATGACGGAATCTTTTTTAAAAGACAAATATAAAAAGTGGAAAGGACGATTTTACAATATCTAAAAATTTAGTTATAGATCTGAAAATAATTTTGTTAAATCATCAAAATAATAATTAGAACATTAAAACTGATTGATAGTTTTTGCAGCTCATATTATGCTTGAGATTCCCACGTAATTATTTTATGGTCCAACAAAATTTTCAGCTATTTATATCTAGTTACATTTTTAGATATTTCAACAAAATCATTTTTCCGTTTGGAATTTTGTATTTTAGCGTCCGAGTATGAGCGAACTTATCTCTTGGATAGATATGGACACGCTGCTACTACTGTTCTCCATGATGGTGCTGGTTGCCATCATCGCCGAAACTGGAGTGTTCGACTGGCTGGCAGTTTATGCTTACAAAGTGAGAAAAAGAAATTGGCATATATCTAAAGTGAAAAAAAAAAACTGAACCTGAGATACCTTTCATTTTTAGATAACCGCCGGAAGATTGTGGCCGTTGATAATGGCCCTCTGTTTCTTCACTGCGTTTCTGTCATCATTGCTAGATAATGTGACGACCGTATTATTAATGACTCCGGTAACTATTAGACTATGCGAAGTAATGGAGTTGAACCCCGTACCAATCCTGACTGCTATGGTAATTTATTCCAACATAGGAGGTGCTACGACACCAGTCGGCGATCCGCCGAATGTCATCATCGCTTCCAATCGGGATGTTAAAAACGCCGTGAGTTACACGAATGTGCTACATTTACACGCACAGAAATGGAAGATAATGTTTGTCGATCTCATAATTAACAGATAATTACGTCGTAGGAAATTGATTTTGGTACGTTTGCATTGCACATGAGTATCGGCGTGATATTGGTGTTGATTGTGGTCAGTGCGCAAATCCGCTATATTTTTCGAGACGTCGCAGTTCTTAGATTCGACGAGCCGCAAGATGTACAGGTATAATATGCCAAACTTCCAATAATTTATATTCAGACAAAAAAAGCCTGTTCTTTTTCTATACAAGACTGAACTTCTTGCACGATTTATCTTTTATCTTATTCTCTTCACGAATGCGAAAAAAAGAAGAAAAATAAATATGCAAGAAGTTCAGCCTAAAGACAGTGGTAGCAACTATAAAAGTGCACTGAGAAAAAAATACAGTTAATTTTAAATATTTAGTTCAATACTGCCAAACATTTACTTACAATAAATGAATATTGGTTCAGTAAAAAAAATTGATTATTAAATCAAATTAACATTTCTTGTATTAAATAAATATATCTTTATATTTAACAAATATTTAGTTGACAGTATTCAATTAAATGTTTATTAAAATTGACTATATTTTTTTCAATATAATAATTATACAAGTTTTATTGTAGAATTAATGTGTATATAGTTATTTTATATTTATTACAACTATATATAAAACAGTTTTTTCAACTGTATATTAATTTTACATATAAATAAATTTTATTGTTAAACAATAAGAATGATTTTATTGAAGTATCTAAAAATTTAGATAGATTTAAAAATGATTTTGTTGAACCATCAAAACAATTACATAGAAAACTCAAGTAATGAAAAAATGCTACAAAAAGTTTTGACATTTTGGCAATCAATTTCAGCACCCTATATAAATATTTTAATAGTTTAATAAAAAATTATTTTCAGATCCGTATTTAGTTAAATTTTTAGATAAATTTTATTTCAACAAATCATTCTTTCTTATAATTGCTACTATGTTTCTTTCTAAATGTATAATATAGTGTCTAAAACTTTTACAGTGAGTCTCACTCTGAAAAGTAAAAATTTCACTTTTAAAAGTTAAAAATTAAACTCTTTCTCAAAAAGATATGCTCAATTTTTACTCTTCAGAATAAGTTTCCGCTTCAAAAAATTTAGAGAATAAATTATGATGTTGCGCATGATTGTCTACTCACAGGAATTGAGACACACGATTGCTATTTGGCAACGAGCGGCGGCGAGTCTGTCCACTTACAGCAAGGATGAGAATTTGGTGAGAGAAACGTTACTGAAGAAAGTGAAACGTTTGTTATCGCAACTAAAGAAGAAGCTAATCACAGGAAGCGCGGCGTTAGAGAAGTACAAGACCACGCTCGAGGAATTACAAGAAAAGGCAAGTTGAATAATCTTTTATTTTTCACGAGCTTCATTGTGCTTCAATCATTAATCGCAGTATTTCGTATTTTTTTCCAGTATCCTATTAGAGATAAGTGGTTGCTGGCAAAATCTGGATGCGTGTTGGCTTTCGTGATCACACTCTTCTTCTTACATAGTTTACTTCATTTACATGTGTCTTTGGGTTGGATCGCCCTGCTCGGCGTTCTATTGCTTCTGATACTAGTCGATAATCAAGATTTCGATGGCCTCATGGCGCGCGTCGAATGGAGCACTTTGTTATTTTTTGCATCGTTATTTATTCTTATGGAGGTAATATAAGGAAAATTTTACAAAGATTCTTGCCAATTTGAATATAGACTCCTCGAGATGGAGTCTTTTTAGACTAAAAGGAATTCGTTGAGAAGTTTAATAGCATTTGAAAAAATTCCTTAGGCTCTTTCGCGTTTGGGTATCATCTCGTGGATTGGTCAAAAGACGCAGGATTTTATTCTATCGGTCAACGAGGAGTCCCGATTAGCTGTTGCTATATTACTGATGCTTTGGGTGTCGGCTTTGGCTAGCTGTTTCGTTGACAATGTACCACTCACCACTATGATGGTGAGAATTGCAACGAATCTTGCCCAAAATCGCGAGCTCAGCTTGCCTATGCAGCCTCTAATATGGGCATTGACGTTTGGAGCTTGTATGGGAGGTAAGAAATTTTCCAGATCTCAATGGTTTCTCAAGTAATCTAAAACTGCAAAGTTTACCTCGAACATAAAATCATCTTTCGAGCTTTGTACAGCATCATGGTTCTTTCAATATATTCACATGATCGCGTTGAAATAACGATAGTCAAAGGTCATGCCTCGAAAATTGACGCTTTCAAATGAAGAGCGCCAGTTTTTTTCGCATGGCTAGCAGTTGTTCAGGTGAATATGTTTAAAGGAAATGGAACTTTGATTGGAGCTACTGCCAATGTTGTTTGCATGGGCCTCGCGGAACAACACGGTTACAAATTCAATTTCATGCAATTCTCCAGGTAAGTGAAATCATGACGTCATGATTAATACAAAATATGTCACCGCGTTTCGAAGATCTTGTGACTTGTCACTTTCCATCATAATAGCTAAAACTGCGTGATTGCATTGCAGGGTAGGATTTCCTATCATGTTAACGAGTACCATAACAATTATGGTATATCTGATGATTGCTCACGTCGTCTTCGGCTGGAACGGAAAATAAATAAGGAAGACATACGAGTGAGGATCTGTTCAATGTACAAGAAACAACAATAATACTCGTAAATGTACTTATTATATAATTTTTTTAGCACAATATCCATTATGCAAAACCGAACGTATTTCCGTAAAATATAATATAAAGAAAGAGCACGATCAATATGTAAATTCGTTTTACTTTCAATATTTCTACATATATTTCTATGAAATTGTAAGGGAAAAAGAAATCTGTATAACTCTTTTTAATACGGCCGAACTTCTTTATTTTTTTTTTCAAATATTGTTCTTATTCTAATATAAAATAATTCTAATAATACGCATAAAATAAAAATGTTGCGCCTTTCATCGTTCGCTTTTTTTTGTAAGCAAACTGTGCACATGGCCACATATAATCACGTGGCAATGAAACAAGTATTAAAGAAAAATTTCTATTTACAGAGAAATAGCTGTAACAGAGTAAAAGTGTGTCTGTTATATGTAAAATCAGTCATGTGTATATTATAAATAATTGTATTACTTACAGTAAATATTGTTTTCTCAAGATTTTTTCAATTGCTTGCCTTTAATGATGAAACACAATGACAACATTAAATATTGATATAAAAGATTACAATTGGCAGATCATAATTGCAAAAAGATTTAATGATTACATAAAATACATATATATGCTAGACAATTCGTTGAAATATTATTGTTAAAAATGAGGCTCTCCGGGAGAAGAGAAAAAGATCTCAATTCCAAAAATTGCCACCCGGTGGATTTTAAAATCAAATAACTTATCGTAAGCTTATACTTGTATTCTCCTAATTAAACGTGCCCCTTAATTCAGCATACAGTTGCACTTGAAATAAACTGTATGTCAAAATCTATTCCTTACAAAAATAATTCTAATAATTAGCTGATAGTAAATTATCATGTGATGCATCGTTATATAACACGAAATTTATTAAAACTTATTAAAATATAAGCGTGAACATCATGAGTGATTTGTTGAACTTGTTTGCATCCAACAAACGACGTCTAGAATTGTGTGCGCAGCAAAAACATTTTCTTATAAATGATAAAAAAGGCTGCGTTTGCTGCAAAAATATTTACAATGAATATAACATACTAATCATGTGTCATGTTAAAAATGATATCTCTGCTTTACTGTAATCCTGTTATCTGTAAGTACTACAATTTTAAATGATGCGTCAAATTGTTTCTCTTCCATTTGCGTAGAATTTTATTCTCAAACGTGCATGGCAGAAGCGACATACTTTTATATAAATCGTATGTTTTGGATTTTGAAGCTTCGGTAATCTGCAAAATAAAATCTATAAATTAGCTGTCATTTTTATATTAAAATTATTTAGACATATATTCGAAATGTTATCTGCTAAAAACTGCAGAAATATATTGCCACTGCAGAAACATTCCTTGAAGAATTATCGCGAATAGTCCCACAGGTATAACGAAGGAAACCATCAGAGATGCATCTTATTAGAAAAACTTATTTTAAACATGACTGGTCAATTTTACTACACAGTTACATTATAGATTATATTTGTATGAATCTGATTTTATGCGATTACACAATGTTTTCGTCAAGTCATGCCTACGCTTTACTGGGATGTGAATCGAAATGAAAACCTGCACCTGCACTGCTATAATAATGCTGAATTGCGAACTTAACTTAAAGAGCCGAATAAAATTCAAACACTTAGCGCAGTAAAGGCATTCTTCGAGCTCGCGTAACTACCTGAGATATCTTATATAGTTTTCAGTCGTTGAAACGCACAGATTCCTATATAACACTGCTGGACTACTTAATACTCGGATATACCGCCAGAAAACATACACGAACGACAGGCTAGCTAACGAAGTGTACCCCAGTTCAGGAATAAAATGTTTGAGATCCAACGGAAAAATAAATATAATTTAAAGAAGCCGACACACACACACACACACACACACATATATGTCCTTCAATAGAACATTATATCAATTGCGTAAAATTTAAAAAAAAACTCGGAACAGTATAAAAATAAAACGGGAAAATTTGTGAAGAATGTAACTGGGATGAGATATGTAATATCGCGTATGTTTTTCCAAGCGGTGTAGCAGTCTTATATATTCGATATTCTAACGGTACAAAAAGAAAAAACGCACACATCCACATCAATGTAAGAAAACGCCGAAAGCAACACTCGAAAACGTAGTTGATATTAAGTGTTTTGTCGCCCTTAATAATGTGATTAAATCTTTGATGTTCCGTGATGATTCCGATATACAAAAAAATAAACAGACAAGACGAAATTATGTTCTAGGTGTTGCTAACGGTGTTACCATCCCAAAGAAACGATGGAAGAAGCAAGTCCTTACATTAATTATTACAACAAACCATGCAATATTAGTAGCACTTGTGGAATGCCTGTCACGAGATTGGTTTGTGTATGTGCCAAGGCGCGTATTAACAAGCGTATGGTACTTCTGTCCTCAGGAAATACTTCATCGAGAAATAGCGACGCGGATATTTATTCGCAAGGTACGAAAAAATCCTGTAAAGAGTAAGTACAAATTATCTAGCTTTGATTCTCGAAGTGCGTCAGTGCGTCGTATCACATGATCGCCTCCCGCATCGAGAAGTTTCTCGATCCGAAGAGTAATCGTGAAAGTAACGCGTGACAAGTTACTGAGGAAAATTATCGTCATTCATTATATTCATTTACCGGCGATGAGGTAACTAGGAGGTGCATTTAGATGGCAAGTATGTGCAAATAACAAATAAAATAACTTCTTTAAAACCTAATAGGACTTAAAGAAGTCCTCTCGAGATCTTAGGGTAGTGTTGTACGCGTATAGTTTACCAGGAACAGGACGCTTGAATAACTCTTCTAGATATGAAGATATCTACAATATTTATAGAATATTTAGACTTCTTTTTGGGATTTTTTTATCCTCCGAATAGCGTGAAATCACGACTTATTGTCTAGTTTTACCGCAGGATTTTTGTTTCAATTACGGAATAATATTCTACCGCTCTAAAATTTTTTACGGGATAATACAATTGGAATCATCTTTTTTACCTCACAAACAACTGCTGTATCATACCGCTAAACTATATTTCGACTATTTATAATTTCTAATTATGTCAATCTAATTTCTAATTATCTCAAAACGACATCCGTAATGCCTGCATCTTCAAATCTAAAAATATTATCCAGTTGTACTATTTCTGGTGGGTCGACTGGTATTATTCTTAAACAATATGTAGAATTATTCAAGAATATGTGTATGTACATACAGTAGCACATACATAATGACAACTGACAGTCTCACTCATTCTCACACTTATTCGCTGGATTGAACAATTTTTAATTGAATAAAGCACCATTAAAAATAAGATCCAACACATATTTGCTTTGTTTACACGAGACTGTACGTTCAATGTTTTTACAATTTAACCCTTTCCACTCTTTATATTAATTGAAAAAATTAATTCATCAATGATGATAATTAATGAAAAAATTAGTAAAGATAATTAACAAAAACTTTATTAAATATAATTTTAATGAACATTAATATTTTTTTTATTAATTAAACTGTGAAAAATACAATAGACATTAAATAATTGTACAACGATCGAATTTTATATCGTATTGTTAAATGAAAAGGGTTAAAAACAATGAAAGAGAGTCATTATAACTGAAAATTTTTGTTTTACTTCATAATACTGTTATAAATATAGAAAGTAGCGTGTTTCCAAGTATCATTATTTATCATGTGTATAGATCATCAATGCAAATAAACGTCCATTTTCAAAGATTTTTCATTATTAGTTATTATTATTAGTCATTATATTCTACTAAGATCAATATACAAATTGTATGTAAATGTGATATAAAATTTAATAATGCAAAAATGACTTTTAATTATTTGCTTATAGATGTGGCTAGAGATGTAAACGACGGAAAAATAGAATTACAGTAAAAAAACTCAGGAAATAATGGTTTTTTTCTTTCAGTTTTTGTTAGTTTTTTACTCGGATATTTTTTTTTAGCATTTCACGATTTCGATGCTGTACTACTATTGTTCTAGAATTTAGTTTTTGCACTTATTCATAAGATTTCTGTGCAAAAATAGTTACAAAAGTAAAATATAATATAATGATCAATATCATATAATGGTGGTTATAAATATACTTTACCTTTCACTATTATTTGAATGATATTTTATACCGTACTCCAAAATTATAAAAGTTAAGTAAATGTTCTATATTGTTATTAAAATAAATAATACTTTGCTACTAATCAACACTGTTTTTATCGTATACCTTGTAGTTATAATTATACTCTAATATATATTTTAAATTTAAATTAGTGAAACAATGTTCATCGAATCTCTAATTACTCTTGAATCAATATTATATTGGGATATTGTCTCAAAATAATTAAAATATAGAATACAAAATAATTAAAACATAGAGTACAATTGTAACCAATATGCAATGTCTATTATGCTTATAAAATATTATCTGTATTATCTATATTAATAACATCACTTATTTAACTTTTAAATATAAAATATCTGTCGTTCAAATAATTACATTGAAATAACTATTTTTTCATAAATTTTATGTAATTTGATAAAAAAATACGTTATTTGTAGTAAAAAAACTAGTTTTTTATTTCAAAGTAAACCGTATTTTACATCTCTAAATGCGGTAAAGAAAAAATATGATTCATGTTTATTTTAATTTATAAATAATGTAGCTCGAAACTTAACATCACATTAGATTTTTTACAAAGAATCTTTCAAAATATACATTTTCAAAATAGACATTTATCACGAATACAAAATACACGTAAAAAAAATAAGTATAACGCAAAGTTATGTTTTACAATTTACAAATCATATTACATAAACCTATATAAGATTCCATTCGAGCGATCCTTGTCCAGCGTGTGTAATGCGTTTATAATAAACCTGCAATTACATGTAGTTTTCATACTATGGAAATGTATATAACATGTCACATTGATAATTCGGGATGATTTTCGGGATGTATAGTCGTCGTTTCCTGTTTTCTAGATGAAGTATCTCACGACTTATGTTTGTGTCAAACATTCAGATATATATACAATTTATCTACGAAACAAATTAATCATTCGATGAATAATTGCCTTACACTCTTCAAATAATTAAAATGTTTCGATACGGATTTACACGGGATTGAAATATATGCGGTAATATAGCTCTAATACTCATAAAAAGTTGTACTATCTCGTGTATTGTGTCATGCTAACGAAATAAGGACACGTCGATTAAAACAAGCGCAAGAGACATCTGAATAACAGGTAATGCCACAGAGTGCTTTACAACATATGATCCTAATGTATTATTGCTCTTTGCACTTCTCAAAATGTTCGAAACGTCGCTTTTTTCCTATTCTAAAAACTCGTGTAAAAGTCGCTTGATATCGAAACCCAACCAAGCCAATGATACAGCTTAGTAAAATATGACTGTCTTCGAGTATTTAGAGTCGATTCTAAATCATCTCAATTTGAAGTAAAACAAATGGATCGCGCGACGCGCGATCATTCCTGATTCTCTCCTTTACTATAAGTTATCGTTTCACGGATTTATGTCAAGACTTCGTAAAATAGTGATGCCTATACTATAGCGACTGTATATTGTCATTAAAAATATTATATTTTCACGTGGATATATTTGGCAAGCATGCACGTCGATTTGGAAGATCTTTTTTTTTCTTTCCTTTTCTAAGTGACGACCAAATAAAAATCGAGTGTATGAGAGCTAATGACAACTACGAGAGGACGGCTCGCAGTCTTTTCCAACGTGCCTCCAATTGAGACTTATTCCTGACAGGATTCCAATCGAATTCAGGACTGGCTGTACTTTTGTTTGAATAAGCAACGTTGTTATAGCTAAAATCTGAATTGAAATTGGCCAAGTCGACAGTACTTAAAATTCGTACGGCGGACGAGAGGCGAAGCTTACTGGTTGGGGAGCTAAATACCAGTTTGCGGCCTTGCTTACTGTTGTTGCCGATGTCTCCAATACTGCTACTATTATTACGATCGTTTTGTAATTGTTTTACTTTGCGGGAATACTCGGCGAGAAACGATTTCGCCATAGATCATTGCCGATACGCCTGTGGCGATATGCCGTTCCCAGGAGTCACGTAGTCACCGATCATCAGGCTGGGATTCACTGGGTAATGAGAAGTGTTGCCGAGGACCAGCGATTGCTGGAAAGTAACACCAAGCTGTAGCGCGAAAGTCACGCAAGCAGACGTATTGTTTTAGTTTCCGTCTCTCACGTAAATTTTATTAAATGTATATATGTATATAGTACTACACACGCATATTGTAACAATTTTTCAGCAGAACAATTATCTCATGCTTGTGTTATATCGTCTAAAGCATCATTGTAAATACATTCTTTATTGCTTTACAGCTTATTGTGAAAATGTCAAATGTTTTGAACTGTACTTACAGTGGCAGGTGACGTAAACATATTTGGAGTTATTCCACCGCCTATTAATTGTGCTGCTTGAGTGCTCGTCGCTGTACCTCCTACGCGACCACGTCCTGTACTCGAAATAGAACCCGGATGAATGTTTGGTTGTCCTCCTGTTACATAAAAATCCGTACATTTTCTTTATATGTACGAATGAAGTCAGTAAAAAGTACGATATTAAAAATATAAAACAAGACACTGAGCTACACTGAACTATTTATATTAAATTTTTTACTGAGAGAGAGAGAGAGAGAGAGAGAGAGAGAGAGAGAGAAGAAAATAAAGATTATTAAATTAAAAGTAAAAATGTAATTTTAAAAATAGTTAAAATATATTTGAAATAGTCAATTATTATAATAAAAATCATTAACACATTATCCAAAACAACTAGAGAAATGTTTTTATAAATAATTTAATAAAAAGATATTTATATATAAACTCTACATTATTATATTCATCATTCGCGGATAACAAAAAAAAAAGAGATTTTTAATCAATTTATCATCATTTCGTTGTAGTAAATAATAGAATAATAACTTAAATCTAAATGTTGGGAGGAGAAGAATATATTTACTTTTTTAATATGGGATATTAAAGAATATAGTTAAATATTTATAAATCCATACTAAAACAATAAAGTTTATTTACATGAATTGCAGATTCTACAAAATATGTATAAATTAGAACAATCACAAGGAACTTTTTCTTCTTTGTACAAATGTCTTCCATGATGTAGAATAATAAAATATTGTGTCCATTTCCGTAAGTACCAGTATAATAAAAAGGTCCAGCAATAATTTAATAATTTGATATTTACGTAATAAAGAATTTATCTGTAATTATAACAATGTCAGCATCTAATAATTAAAAATATTCAATATCTTTAATCTAAATATTTCACTACTGCAATTGTTATTAATTACAATAATTTCTATGTTTCAATGTGTATACAAAGAAAAATTTTCTACACTAAGAATATCTAATAATTTCAAATCATTCTTGTACTATACAAAATTTTGGAAACATTTCATGCTAATATTTTTATTTTATTTTATGTTTACGTGGAAAAAGCTATTAAAATAAAAGGTTTTAAACAGTAGAATAATAAAACTTTAATATGTTAGAAGAAACGTAAATTATAATATCCTTGTATGATACAGTATGTAAAATGCATTATGGTAAATAACAAACTGCAAAAACAGTAAAAAGGAAAAATATTTATTTTGAGCAATACTGGAATTTAGGATATCTCAGATTATAAAGACGATCATTTGTTATCATTGAGGAAATGTTTTATATTTAGATATTTTGTTTTAAATATTGCATATAGCGAATACATAGAATGTAGGCCGAAATTATTTAACGATCATGTGAGCACCCTTCATACATATTGTGACACACGATTTCATAAATACGTTTCAAAAATTAGACGTCGGAGAATTAAAATCGCCAGGGCGTGATGCATGTGGCAAGAACATTGATTACAAATATTATATATTCCACACGGCACAATTAATACATATAATGATACACTGAAGAGTCAAACCAAACCTTACCTATTGCCAGCAAATTATTTGGATTTACTGTGGCGCTTGTATCCATCGACACTTCGCCGAGACCATTAACCGACATTCCATTGACCATATTCACTGCTTGTCGAGCACCCTGCGCATCCAGAGTTGTCCAATAGGATTCACTAGGTGAAGTATTATTTAAACCAGGAGGTGGTTGTGCTGCAGCGCCTGTGTATCGGAAGTAAGGATTTTTCAAGTCTAAGGTGTTGTTACTGCTTTCTAGATTTGTTCCTTCAAGCTTCAGTTCTATTGTTACATCATAGGATTGTCTGAAACAAAATATATTATGTATACATACAAGAGAATGACATAAATGTAGAAATAGATATGTAACAAAGTATTGGAATATGAAATGGTGTCAAGTGAGAGACAGTAAAAATAGATACAAGTATTCCCTTACCTTTTATTTGCTATAAGAATGACTTTTCCAGAGAGCAGTTGCCCACTTTTACAAAACAATGGGTTTTCTAAGAGGCAGCGTACTTGATACCAATGTGTGAGAGGTTCTGTAGGAGCAGTACTTAACCAAACTTGTTGTGTTGATCCGATAAAAGCTACATCGAACCAAAAAGCTAAACCATGGCATGTACCACTCTCCAGTATATGAAAATCGACATTTATTTCTAAAAAGGACACAATTTATAGGATGTTAGCAGTGTCACGTTATAATTCGTTCATAAATTCGTAATAGTTCTTTTCCTTCCATACCTATTTTATGTAAATCAGTCTCATCAGCTGTTTGGAAGTCTACTATGTGCCTCACAGATTTCGCCATACATATTCTAATATCAAAAGTATCGACAATCGGTTGTCTAAAATATTCTTTAATGGCGTTATTTCTCATGGCAGAGAGATCTACTCCGTGGAAACATGTTTGATACCAAAAGTTGGCCTTATTGAACTGTTCCATATAAAGATTTTCATCGGAAAAGGGTGCGATATGCAGATCTCCTCTGGAGGGAAACATTCTTCCGCCTATATATAAAAATAATTTGATTAAGGAAAAAAAAACAGTAGCAAGACAAAAAATAGCACGTAAGTCGTAAATTTTCTTTCAAGATATTTACCTGGACTTAACCACTTTTTCGCATGAAGATAAGTTTCAAGCATTCGTTCATTATATAACATGTATCCCATAGGCTCACTCACTATACAGTCTACGTGTTCGGGTAAATCGATCTCTTCTATTTTTCCAGCTATGACTATTATTTTATCTTGTAAATTATTAGCTGCAACTAGAAGCTCGGCATGATTTGCCATATTGCTCGCTTCCACGGCGTATACTTTTTTCGCACCAGCTTGTATAGCGAAAAATGATAGTATACCAGAACCAGCACCTACATCTAGTACAACCTTATCTTTAAAATCAGACAGATTCCCCAGAATCGCTCGTTGGTATGTACTGGTTCTAATATAATCTTGCATCATGTTTTGCTGCTGCGAAAGATAACCATAAAATTGGAAATATTGCATCGCTGAGGATTCTTCCGTTCTTTCATTAAATGCCGACACTCCTTTTCCCATTTTGAGTTTTACTATGTGTGAGTGAAAATCGCGAAAATCTGTGAATGAAATATATATATGTTTAAAATGCTTCTTGTGGATACTTCTCTATTTTGTAACTTAATGACAATTCAGTATATTATTGCACATATATTATACATATTATACATTGTAAAAAGTTGTGCAACAATAATATAACGATAACTGTCGTTAAAAATTACAGAATCGGACTACGTTTGGACATCCTTAAACATCCGTAATTAGAAACTGATCATTCTATTCTTTAGAGGAATAACTGTAATTAACCAGTTTCATAATAAAACGTTATTAAACCAATTAAGAGTGTCCATGTAAACATAATCATTAAAACAAAAATATGTATATTTCTGATGTCTATTACATAATGGACCTTCTACAATATTGTAGTGATATTGTATAGTAAGCAATAAACGGTAAGAAATTGAAACAATCATAATCGATTATTCTCCTCATATTTGATTGTCAATTTCTTCCAACTGACTATATCATATTACTCTTGTTGTAGAAGATCTTTCAAACTTAATGCATGAGGATGAAAATTGGAGTACAAGTTGATGGCTCACCTGGTTCATTAGCAAATGTAATCAGTAAGCTATCTGTATCGAGTGTAAAAACATAACTCCGTGATGATACACGAGAGCATTCGGTGCTGGGAGTCACTGGGAATTCCAGTAGAGTCGCTTTCTCCCTGTTGCTGACATCTGAAACAAACATCCAAAACATCAATTCTCTTCCTTGTATTTTATTATATGCATCAAAGAAAGAGAATACGAAGTAAAACATAATCGCACGTTAAAAAGAATAATAAAAAAAAAACGATCAAGATATATGTTTCTCTCTGATCTTTTTAAAAACATTTTCAACATGACATTTTCAATGATCAATAACTTCCTACATATATAAACGTCCTCTATCTTCTTAATAAACAATAATAAGGTAATTTTCCTGATATACAATGCAACAATCGTCAATATCGCGTAAACAATAGAATTCGATTGGAACTGTCATCATAGCGTCATTATCGATATCAGCAGTGTAACAAATGACGAGAAGACAATTCATTCCAACAGCAGCCGAGAGGCGTGCAGACACAAACAAGAAAAAAAGAAGAAAGACACAACTGGGGAAGAAGGGAAGGCGAATCGGTGAAGGATGATGTCGCGATATCGACCGGCGATCGATCGGGAGGTCCTCCGGAGCTACGAATTAGACTGGAAGAAGGAAAAAATTCGTCGCGTAACGCGATGGGAAGTGTGGTTATGTCGTCCGGGTCGCGGTTGGTTGTGTGATCGATCAAATCAGCCGCGTCGCCGTCGGCCGTGTCGTATGACGACGGACACCGCTGGGCGCGATTACAGCGGGTATCGTCGCGTTCATACCTGAGACAAGCTCGACGCTGAGGCCTTGCGGGTCGTAATTAATATTGAGCGCGACCGGTTTGTTGTACTTCGGCGTGGACTGTCCATTGTTTGACAGAGTCGAGACCGTCACCCGAAACGTCTTCGCCATTTTTCGCAACACCGCGTGCCAGCGCTTCCCGACGCTGTTTCTCTCTCTCCCTGTCCGTCCCCCTCCCTCTTCACTCTCTCTCTCTCTCTCTCTCTCTCTTGCTCCGCTCTCCTACTCCTCTTCTACTTCTGCCGGTGGCTCGTAACGTTCTACGTTACGCCGCCGCTCCGCTCTTCGCGCCTGCCGTACCACTCGCGTGAGAAACAAAAGCCGCCGCTGCCACCGTCGTTACCGCGAGTTATGTACGATACCTCGGACAGAAGAGAGAGAGACCAACCCCCGGCCAGGGCCGTCACTGCGCTGCGTTGCGCTACGAAATCGCGCCGATTCTCGCTGATTCTCGCTTGCCCCTGTCCCGTTTGTTCCCCGAACGCCCCGCGAGGTGCCGCGAGAATTCGCTCCGCCCCCGCCGCTTCCACCCTGGGCTCATCCAATACGTAGATGTGCAAATTCTATCATCGTTACTGACCAGTCGCCACCATTTTCGCCAGCATCGCCGTTCGAACGAAGAGATTCCCGCCAATTTTACTAATCGCAATAATAAATCAGTATTCGTAATTCATTCTTATTTCAAGATTGTCTTGAGTAATGTCTTAAAATACTAATACGACCCTCTGATTGATTCGTGACATCTTAAGATTCTATGGCTGTGTTTTAACGCTCACAATGTTTTAAGCGTCGTTTCATCCTTGTTGTTCTTAAAAATTAAACAAGAACAATTGATGCTCACAAGCGCAGTGAGCGCAAAAAGCGAATGCAACATATATAAGATAGTCTTAAATATAAGAATCGATTATAAACATTGATATGTCTGTTTTTATTTCAAAATCTTAAATGGTCTTAAGGTGTTAAATGGCCGGTTTTTAAAATCGTTTTATTTTAAAATCATTTTAAACTAATGCCTTTTAAGATACTATTTAAGACAGCTCATTATAGATTTAAGACTGTCTTAAACATAATCTTAAATATAAGAATAGATAGATTATAAATACCAGCATATATTATAACATTTTCAGATTGTGTTTAAGATAGTCTTAAATAATAAAAGAATCTATTACAAATATTTATATCTCTGTAATTTGTTTTACGAAGTCTAATCTAAAGTTCTACAAATTGTAATTAAATTTTACAAACTCTAATTTTACTCTAATCTAAAATAGAGATTGTTAACTATTTAAACGATTTTCGATAATTTTAAAGCTTCAAGAAATATATTTGTGCGAATAAAAAAAATGAAAATATATATAATTCATAAATATGTTTAAATATGTAATTCAAAAAATATGTTTTTTTAATGAAAATATATTCGTTACTATTAATTATGTTACTATTAAATTAATAATTATTTTGATTCTCTTTGAAGTTGCAAAGATTAAAGTATCGAAGTTTTGAAGCTCCAAAACTTTAATCTTCAAAGATTTTAATGTAATATGTTCTTTTTACGAAAATATATTCGTTATTAACTTTATATTTTAACGTTATATTAAATTAATAATTGTATAATCTTAACTCTCTAAAGCTTCAAAGATTGAAGTATCGAAGTTTCGAAGTTTCGAAACTTCGATTTTCGAAGATTTTAAAGCCGAAAGCTTCGAATGTTTGAAGTTTCGAAACTCGAATGTCAAAGTCTTCAAAGTAAATCACCTTTAATCTAAAACTCGCGGAATTAGAATCTCTATTGCGAACTGAAATGTTGAGAGAAATGAGAAACAAGCGCGGACATCCTGTGTACACATCAGACAAGAGATATCCTCTTATCTAGATTAATTATTTAGGTTCGATTCTACTCCAATATAAGATTAATTTTAGTTTTAGTTAACTTACTGTTCTCGTAATTAGAAAAAGCTTTATTCTTTTCCTAATTCTTCGAATTTCTAATTTTAGAATCAGAAATTCTAGAATTAGAAATTCTTAAAATTAGAAAAAGAGATAAAAAAGATAAATTTTGAATTAAAATTAAAGTTAATTTACATTATAACGTAGAAACGGAATTTCTCACAAACTGAACTAAGATTAAAGTTAATTTACATTGGTAGAAATAGGCATTAAAGAAACATTTCCATTCCATAAGATTAGGCTGGAGATATACATATGTATGTATATGACTCGCGGAATACAAAAGATGAATTCAATGCAATGATATTATCTCCGTTCCTGTTATGGCGATAACACTCGATGAATTGAGCTCCGTTATCGTCGCATCCGCCTCGCTGCTACATGCGTACCGCATTGATAAGCGTCGAAAATCGCGGAGTTCGCGCACGCTCGATCAAAGTGACTTTCTAAACACGGCCGCGTTGCGCCTCGCTCAGCTTATTGAAGATTGAAGTGAAGATATTCGAATTGGAATTCCTCCACCGAATCTCAATCTGCCTCGACCACACGACGCTTAGAACAAACACGGTCCAGAGGGTCGTCGATCCTTATTTGGCACACCAGTCTGCTTAATATTTTCCCGAGTCTTAGGATTCAGTCAGTGACTTCTGACTTAAGTCAATTTATAATTCATATTGGAATTCGGGATAAAATTCTATTTACAATCTTTTGTATGCAATGCAGGTAGCATTTTGTTGTTCAATAATTAAATTTTTGTTTACTACATTAATTAAAAAATTATTTTTTAATTGTTTGTAAAAAAAATGTACAGAAACATAAAGAAAAAAATGCACATACTTTAAAAGAATATAATTTTTTCCTCTACAATCAGTTATTATAC
This sequence comes from Atta cephalotes, assembly GCF_000143395.1. Classification (NCBI taxonomy): domain Eukaryota; kingdom Metazoa; phylum Arthropoda; class Insecta; order Hymenoptera; family Formicidae; genus Atta; species Atta cephalotes. The sequence continues at coordinate 1,776,735 of NW_012130096.1, forward strand.
CAAAATTGCATTTTAAAATTAATATTATAAAATTTTAATAATTCAAAACTTAATTTTCTAGAAAATTTTGTTTTTTTTTAGTCGTGTCATTGTTGTAGCAAATGAAGAAATACACATAAAAATACAATTTTTTAAATATATGTATATGAAAAATATCTAAAATACATATTAAGAAACGTAGTTTATATTACATATATTTTTTCATAAATTTTATTCTTTTATAAACGAGATACTCCAGTCTTTACAGGAAGAAGAATGCTCTAAAAATAAACCATTATTTTTTTTAAACAAGTCAATATTCGAATGATCGATGCTGATATATTGAGGAAGAATATAAATTTTTTCCGATTATAACGATGCAGTAAAATAAAAGAGAATAAAAAATGCATTTCATGAAACAATATAATTTATGCATGCGAATATAAGCATTTTTCTGCTAATAAATATATACAAATATATAGAGTGCATGTTATAAAATATACGAACATGTATCGCAAAATAAACAACATAAAATAACATGAAACAGTGAATGCTAGAATTCTGTACTGACACCTGAAACGAATTACAAATCGCCTAAAGCACACTTTGCTTGCGTTGACCAGCGATGCAATACTAACGTATTGATTTACGTGCAAAATACACTCAATTGTATTTAGACGGTCATGTGCCTATCGGTCGGAAAACCAATATACGAAACAACAAATATATGTATTGAGAACTGCATTCATCTATTATATTATTGAGACGTTATCTCTTTTATGTGAAATGATTAATGACGAATAAATCGATCTTGAAGCTTTTCATTCTGATTCCAACATTCATTCATTCTAACATTTATATTTCCATATTCTTTCAAAACGCAGGATTTCTAAAGGATATTCGGATTCTTAAAAAAAAAATCGGAATTCGAATCTTCCAACTAAAAGAGTTATTGTATTTTTTGCAAAAAATAGATTTTTTGAAACAAAAGGAATTATATAAAATCGTTTTTTAAATTCTTCTTTTTCAACAAAATCTCAAACCGATCTCGCAACAAATCAATTTTTAGCGACTCAGAAATGAAACATCCTTTATTGTGCTTGTATCGCACAATTAATTTTTGTATTTTTTTCTTTTGTCGAATTTCGTAATACATAGAAAGAACGCTTTTATTACAATGAACTATTTAAAAATTTAGCTAGCTACAAATCTGGAAATAATTTTGTTGGCCCAAAATCAATCAAAATAATTATGCAGGAATTTTAAATAAAATAAGCAATGCTGTAAAAAGTTTGGACATTTTAGTAACCAGTTTAAGCGTCCTACATAATTTTTTCGTTTTACAATATTTTCGTAATTCAACAAAAATATTATCAGATCAGTATCTATCTAAATTTTTAGATAGATTAGGTAGATCCTAGATCTAAAAACAAGATAAATCTGATACTAGATCCATTGGACTATGAAAATCATATACGATAAAATCCTGTCCACGTATAGATTTCAAGAATACAATTTCTAATTGCGTCAGCGTGTCGCTTCAGGATTTGCAGTAATGCACAGAAAGGAGATTAACCGTGGAGCTCTAAATGGAACACCCCCGTGTATATACGGAACTAAAGAGCTAAGGTAGCGAGACGAAGGGTCAGGAGCAGCTCTTTCGATCAGCCAGCGACGGCGAACGGGCCGACCGAAATGTCGGGCGTGCGCGCGCGCGCGCGCGCGCGCGCGTTGTGTATATGCGTGTGTATATATACGCGATATAACATGTATCTAGCCGGCTGCGCGGCACGGCTCGGCGCTTTTGCCATCCAGGGTACATGCGCGAATTTCGCATGCCGCAGCATGGAACGTCGGTGAATTTTGCCCCCTCCCGCTTTTTCAGGATGCACCAGCAACAGCAGCAGCGGTGGCCGCGATAGCAGCAGCAGCAGCAGCAGCAGCAGCGGTAGCAGCGGTAGCCTTCCCCTAGCAGTGCGCTTTCCTCCGCAGTGTGGTGACTGTCGTGGTTGCCGATCGACGGGCTGATTCGACGGCGAAAGGCGGTCGGTGAACGGACACCCTCGTTACTATGGTGAGTACTGCAATGCTGTCATTACAATGCTTGTCGTCATCGTACAAATTTCCGTACTGCGAAAAGCGAAAATTCATGACGCGACACGAGAATTCGTCACATCGAGGCGAGCTCATTGAGACTTGCATCCCCATGACTGTATCGTCCCTCTTAGGACCTCAGACAGAAATGAAGAACACAAGGAATAATAGATTGCAACCTAATGGAAATCGTTTTCATCAAATATTGATAGATTGAACTCATACGGCACACTTTATTCGAGGAATGTTCTGAGAATATCATTAGGATATCATAGGTACGTTCTTTGGATATCTTTAGTATGTCCGTGAGAGATTTGTGGTATATAGGAAATCTATTATTCCCTGTTCCTATTGCTTGTACTTTTCACTGCGTCTAGACTCTTACCGCGATGCTCCATTTTTCTTTCTCGCCGGAAAGCGCTATTTTACGATTCGTGACTTTATTCCATGGGTGCATATCATCTGGTAGATGAGCGAGTCGACAGGTTAAAGCTGAGGAACATCTGCTCGCGATTAACGCGCGCGGAGAGACTGTGGCGAATTCGCGCGCTGCATTTCGCGGAGATAGAGCACGACATTCACGTCTTACCGAATGCAGATGTTGCGCTCGATATTGTTTCACAGACTACGTCACATTTAGTCCTCTGTACGCTCAAATTTGAGTTTTAATTATTTAGGATGTATTTGATGTCACGTTGCAGCTCGAGACTCATATGGCTATATTATTTAGTAATATCTCAACGTTTAATTTAGATGGAAATTCGGTATCTTCTCATGCGAAAAAACTGACTCATAAGAGAAACATTAAGGGTAAATAGAGTCAACGTCTTACGTTTCAAGGTTGATTACTCCGACAGATTGCCGGGAATTTGGATTGATGATCGAATGGCTTAACCTCAACCACAGTTTCCAAGAACGAATTGTTCCAGCTAGAATCTATTTCAAATCCAGAAGGATGGGATTCGATATGAGAATTAATGGGGATGACAACTGGTGTGTTTGGCGATCGCGTTCGATACTAATCGTTTGAAACCCTTAATATCCATCCGTTTGCGGTAGTGAATGATCTTCAACCGCGACTGTAGCGCTACCTTTACGTAGTGCCGATTACTTAGAGTGGGGTTGCCGGGGATGGGTGATACCGGAAGGTCAATAAAGGAAGTGGAAATGTATTTAGCCGGCTACTATAAACTTATTGGGAAGTCCTGGAGAACATCGGCCGAAGTGTCCTAAGAAGAACGAATAAATTGTCGTTGAATGTGGCGATTTGGTTCATTTGAAAAAAAGATTTATGAGGGGATAGATAAGGGAGAGTTAGGCGAGGCGGGTGAGAAGTCTTTCTATAATCGCAATTGATGAAAAGTGGAAATTGATCGTTTTTCTTTTGCGATAAACAGTAGAGTAGGTCATGAAAATCTGAAGGAAGAATTCCCCAAGGAAATTACAGGCGTTACGTAAGAACGAACTCACGTACCCTGGCGCTCTGGGTATTGAAGGATCCAATTGGATTGGATTGAATGAATTGAATTACAAAAATACATGTAATATAGCCTGTTATATAATGTACATGAAGTAAACAATATTATCATTAATCTTAGATCTTGGCTTCGCAAAAATGTACTTTGATAAGTACATTTATGTATCATTCAATATTTGATGCGTTTATGATATATGATATCGGTGTTTTTTTTTCCATAAAAGAAATAACAACATGAAGGAAAATGCAATGGCGATGTTCGATCGAACGTTCTATCGGACGAATAAAATTGACCACGACCTTGATCGATCGCAAGTTGGCTTATCCAAGTACGTTTGCAGGCACTATGCCAACTGTTCCTTATTGATAATCCCACGTAATCTCCACATAGTGTCCGTCCCGTGAGAGATCGGTCATAGAAAGCTCTGTCGAGAGATAGCAGGCGAGAATATCCGATTTACAATATTATACATCATACGTTGGTATTATAAGTCACGATCAATATGACGACGGAGCTAGGACGGACGGAAATGGATGGAGAATGATAGTGAAAGAGTGAGAGAGAGAGAGAGAGAGAGAGAGAGAGAGAGAGAGAGAGAGAGAGAGAGAGAGAGAGAGAGAGAGAGAGAGAGAGAGAGAGAGAGAGAGAGAGAGAGAGAGAGAGAGAGAGAGAGAGAGACGACGACGTACGTACGGTAACGACGACGTAACGTACGTAACGTAGTAAGTACGGTACGTAACGTAACGTTACGGTTAACGTTACGA
>NW_012130096.1:1781069-1796320 GCF_000143395.1 Atta cephalotes
GAGAGAGAGAGAGAGAAGGTAGGAGGGAAGAAAAGAATAGGAAGACACATGGGCGTCGTGAACGGAATCCAAGGGGATGCACCTTACAACCTTCTTCAGCCGTTCAAGGCGAGGAATAGAGTTTCATTAAAAGACGCTATTTTGTTAGATAGACCACAGTGCTGTAATCGATAACGTGCATAAACGTGTTTAAACCAAGTTTCTGCTATTCAAGCATGCCGAAGTTTCTCCCATTTAAGTACCCTGATGCGTTAACATCCACTCTTCCCATTATTCTCGTTTTCTTCCGTCAATTGCCGTCTCACATTCCACATTATTGCACGTTTTACTTAATTATTACGTTGCTACCGCTAATTATCTTCACTTCGTGGTTCGTACGATTCGTGATTTAATTACGTGTATGATTATATGATTATACATTGTGTACTTAAACTGGTGCAAAAAATTTATCGTTTTTCTATCAAATCTTGATGAAATAAAGTAAGAAAAGCTCTCTTCTTCTTGCATACTTTGAAAGAAGAAAAGCCAACAAATCTCTCTCTAAGTGAAAAAAATACATTGAAAACCATGACGACAATTTTGCTTCGATTTTACTGAAATTTTGAAGTATATAATATTTTTTTAATAAAGTAATAAAAAATTTAGCTAGATCTGAAAATAATTTTATTGAACTATCAAAATAATTACGTAAAATGCTGGTTGCTAAAATATTAGAATTTTTGACAGCTCATTATGCTTGAGATTCCTAATTTAGCAGGATTGCCACAGAAAATAAATTTTTTAATTCTCTGATTTTTCCAGGTTTTCCAGATGAGAATAGAAAACTTTCCAATGTAAAATATGTAAATTTTAACATTTAAAGAGTTGTAGGAAAGCTAGTATTATCTTATATTAATATTATTAAAAACAATGCAAAAAAGATTTAGTAGCATATTAAAATTTTGGGTGTAAATTCAAGCCAACAAAAAATAAAGTAATATTGGAAAAAAGAATACAGTTATGAAAAAGGTCAAAATAAAAATAAAAGTACGATCAAATAAAAATACTGAATAAATTTTAATTTTATTAAAATCATTTAAAGTGTACAAGTTCTGAACGTACTTCACTATAAATATCAGATATAATATTAAAAAATTATAAAAATTATCTGAAATAGGAGCAGTTTAAGGAAATTATGAGCAAATTTCAATATTCCAGATATTCCTGTTTTCCACTTTTCCCGGTTTTTCCGGTTTTTCAAATCTGTAGCAATCCTGAGTAATTAGTAGAGTAGTTCAACGAAATTATTTTTAGATCTATATTTATAATTAAATTTGTAGATACTTGAGCAAACTCGTTCTTTCCATATAACTAAGAGACTATAATGTCTCGTTGTTGCTTTCCCGTACATATCTTTCTCTTTTCATGAAACATGATATATTTTATTTAATGTAAAAAAAGGAAACAAAAATTACCAATTAAGAGCCAAAGCGATTAACGGGGTGCGCAAAGAAATTTTTATTAACATTTAACAAACGTACATACGTTTCGACCAACGGTTTCGGTTCCTTATCAATGCAAATACAAAACTACAAGCTATTATTAATATATATATAAATATAACAAAACGTGTAAACAGCGCATGATATCTTGCATAATGGTCATCTAGTTATTACAGAAGTCAGAGTTGCGAACAAGAAAAAGTCTGTAATTAAGGTGTATTATAACAGTGGTCAATTTATTTATTTATTACACTTATTGGTAGCACTATTTCTATTTGTTATCTTATCGTTCGCGTAAAAAATTCTGCCGACGCCCATGGGTCGCTGTAGGTAAGAGGTAGGGAAGGTAAAGGGGTATCAAAACTGAAAGAGGGAGAAGGGAAAGAGAGAGAGAATCACATGGTGTCTGCCGAGCGGTTATCGACCAGCTAGCAGCAGGGTGGCCATGTGCCCTCCAAATCAAAGGGTGCCATAGGTGGCTATAGTACACACCGGTCGGCGGGAAAGAACTTCTTATTAGTTGTTGGATCCCGTTACCGAAAGTTGCGTTACAAATTACACGACCTCGCGAGATTGCGCCTTCGAGAATCCCGTCTAGATCGGCAACGTGCTCGGAAAGCAAATGCAGAATTGAAGGGGTAGCTTGCGCAAATATTCACCCCGAAATACGCCCGGCTTGAATGCGAATCGATCAAACTTCCGCGCTGTATCCATCCCCGCATCATCTACGACACGATCGTTGTTTACAATAGGGAATTACCTCGAAAAAAAAACTGGATTAGGTAGTATTGAAATATCGTGTTGTATTCGCGTGATTTTTATTCGAATTAAGTCTCTTGCTCTATAACTTCTAGTATGTAGCTATGTACTCCGGAAATGTCAACGATGCTTTGCGCTTGAAGCCAACTGACAACATTAAAACTTTCTTTCGGATGATTATCGAATAAATACTGCAGACATAGTCTAACATTTCAAATTTGTACTTCGAACGAACGCAATGATTAGATACATCTCCATTTATTAGCATCCGTTTGTTAACATTGCTGTGTAAAGCTGCCTACATGTACAATGTTCACAGTGCGTATGTTGATACGATTCAGATATTTGCCATCCACTTGAGCTCGACCTCTCGTGACGGAAATTTTAATGAAATTAAACCGCCGCCTCGAGTTGTCTTTTGCGGCAGAAGTAATTAATATTTAATCAACAATTTAAGAACAATTTGAATTTCTCATGTTTAACAACTTAATATGAGGAAATTAGGGCTATAAGGAATCGTAGTAGCTCTAATTTCTGAATTTGCCATAAAATTGAAATTCAGGAAAATCGGGGAAACGTGAGAAAAATTAAAAACCCAGAGAAATTTTGCAAAATTTCCTTTACTTTTAGAGAAATCAGGGAAAAGTAAAGGAATTTTGCAAAATTTTCTGAAAAATCAAAATTTTTTTTTTTAAAGAAGTTTAATATGCGTACACAATTATCATACATATTCAGTTTTGGAATATTATCAACTTAATAACCAACTTAAATGCAAGCAATATCAACAACATTAATATCGTAGATGCACTGAGAGTCTGTTTTTATCCAGGCGAAATTTCGCTCTCAGATTTCTTGTGGCACGAATTTCAATTTGTATTAAATGAAGGTTTTAATATTTAAATTAAATAACTATTTGTGACAACGTAGCAGAAATACTGAAAAGTAATCCTGAATTTTTTTGCATTTTTTGAAAGCTTAACAATAAAAAAATTTGAACTGGACAAAAAAGACCCCCACAGTACCTACCTTCTACCCTACGAAAGAACAATTTACATTGCTATGTTAAATTGTTCAGCAAAATACAATATTTGACGATTTCCAAATCAAGGCAAAAATACAAAAACTTTCAAAATATTATTGAAAACATCAGTGAAGATGATGAAATATTATCTGAAAATCGGAGAAAATAAAATTATAAAATTTTAGGAATATGGTGACAATCCTGATTTCCTCATGTTGAGTTGCTAATATTATATTTAATCAATCAATTGCGATCAGTGATAAAGGATTTTACATTCTGGTTAATTATTATTCAGATCACACCAGGTAAGAACTCGATTGTCCATCGAACTATAAACTCGGCGCCTTATATCTATTCGGGAACGGTCTCTCATCGTCCTTCGCCACTGTCTCACTTCTGTTGCCTCGTGTTATTGATCATTATATAACTAGATATACGTTGTATGCGCTTCTCTCTTTCTCTCTCTCTCTCTCTCTCTCTCTCTCTCTCTCTCTTTCATATGCCGGCAATAGCGAGCACGTGCCGCCGTGCACGGTATCGTATCATTTTCGCCGCTAGCGTAAGCTTCCGAGGCAAGTTACAACGTTATCCGATAACGTCGTAACGCAAAACGCGAGTGGAATACATTTGCCAGGGCATGTCGCGCATTTATAGAGCTAATTGGAAGATTAATAATAGGAGGAATTTATGAGTTTTTCCGCGCGATTCCGGTAGATTAACCGCGCGCGTTGCGTCTAATCGCGTTTCAGCTACGACGAAAATTGCTCTCACCGGAGGCTATTTGTGTCGCGCGATATTCCGTACTCAACTGAGATCGCTGACAATGCGTTTTTAACGCGTTCGCGACGCGAGAAACGCACGATTTCGCGCACATTTCGCGATTCGATATGCGAAAACTTTACACGACATACTTACATTGCGACATTTTTCACACGTAATATTTCACGTATGTCTTTCGTGCAAAGAGAATGTCGAAGCGAGCTTGAGATTGGAAGAAACTTGCTTTGTAGAATAAAGACGCAGGAGTTATTCCTATATATTTGCTTTATTTGCCGGCGACGTGTATTTGTACAAACGTAAGTGATATATGTACGTTTGACAGAACCGATAAAAAACTCGACAGTAATGTCGCGAGGGAACGTCCCGAAATACTTTGAAACTCTATTTTTATAGATGTGCCCAATGGGTATTAGTGGTTACATTCTTCGATCCAACTTTTAGAGAGAAACATCAATAGAAATAATTCCTAAAATAAAATTCCTGGATTAAATAATTCATGCATCGCTGTTTGACATATTTCCTACATTAAATGTACGTAGGCGGCCGTATTTTTGATATTCATATCGGGCTAATTCACATTGGAAACATTGATATGCGAGCTGGTCGCATGTATTATTTGTAAAGTTCTCCGAAGATGTTCGACTTCGATCTGGATTTCATTGTAAAACGCGACGCTCAAAAATATCCTGCGTTGTAGTCGCGAATGGACTACAGGGAATAACATATGTCGTTTATCTTTTTATGAAGCTCCGCACAGCAACCAGATATAAATATCATACGCGATGGAAAAATCATGTATTTCGTGCAAATTTCGTGTCTCTGATTTTTCTTATTCCCGATAATTTTAATTAGAAACGACGTTTACTTAACCTGGTTATTATATAGAAAAACCAGTTTTGTCGAAGTATTAAAAAATTTAATTAGATACATATCCGAAATTAATTTTGTCTCATAACAGAAAAGTATCGAGATGTATCAATAAATTTACCGTTTGTTATAAAGGATTAAAAATGAAAGAAAAGATACGTTTTCGCCACATTCTGCTATATTACTATCATAAAGGTAAAATCGCAGTGCAAAATCTGAAAAAAGACACGTGCAATGGAGGATAGTGTGAATCATCACATGCGCCAATTTTGGTTTGGAAAGTTCTGTGGTGAGAATTTCTTGAAGACGAGCAACGTTCTGGTAGGCCAAATATAGTAGATGATGAGCAAATGAATGTCTTGATCGAAAATAATCTGCATCGCCCCACTTAAAATATCTATCGCAGTAGAACTTGGAATATCTAAATCGAATGTCAGAATCAATACAAGTAAAAAATGAGGAGACTTTTTAGCCAATCCAATTATGTAGCGAAGCATTCAAGCACGAGTTGCAAAAAGTTTTTAACATTTTAGCCACTAATTTAATGTTCTATATAATTATTTCGATAGGCAAAACAAAATTATTCTCTCTCGTAGATATAGATATTTTGTAAACACACTGAGTCTTTTTGTCCAGAACAAATTTTTAATCGTTTTAGGCTTTCAAAAAATTTAGAAAAATTCCGGATTACTCTTCAACATTTCCATTACATTGCCAAATAGTTATTTAATTCAAATATTAAAATCTTTATTAAATAAAAATTTAAATTTAAATTTCTTAGTGCAAATTTCCAATCTCAAATCTTTCTCTTCAAATTTCCATCTCTCAATTGGAAGCGGAATTTCGTCTAGATAAAAAAAAATCCAGTAAATCTGTGAAGGATTATTTTCAGAACTGTATGTAGCTAAATTTTTAGATTTTAACAAAAAAATGTGTCTTTCCGTTCACCTCTCTCTAAGTTCACCTCTTGCGAACGAGATGAATCGACGTCGGCAAGTCGGCGGGTTAAGCGTTCGCCAGTCTGAAAACTGTGCTATTGCGCTGCTACTGAGCGCCGAATTACCGCAATCTGCTAATAGATTCACGTGATCGGTTCCGTGGACCGTGCGCAGCACACACACGTGGGACAAGTGTCTCTCTCTTTCTCTCGTACGACGATCAGTTCTTCGATCATGGTGGGGCATGTTACGAACGACGTTATACAGAAGTGGCCACGTGAGTAGGAGGAAACCGGAGGAAACGTTTCAGTGTCGAGTCAGCCGTGATTGCGTCGCTGTTTTGCCGTCCTCGTCCTCGTCTTCATCGGCCTCGTTTCCATTGTCGTCATTGTCGTCTCTGTCGCGTGACTCTGATGGGACGGCATCATTAAGACACGAGATGCGCGTTTCAATCGTCCCGTCCGATTCCACGAGATCTCCCGAGGATCAACTAGGTGAACTGGGTCAGGTGCCAAACGAAGCAGAGCGACCTGATTGATGCCTCGGAGAGATCCGGTTCCGGAAACGGAGTACTCCTCTTTTAGCCGCGAGCAATTAGAAACGCACCCGGCACGACGGATCGGGCCGCGCGCGGTGAAAAATTGATTCGCGCCACGACGATGAGACGTGCGTTAATTTGTCTAGCTCTCTCTAGCGAAAGCCTATATACGGGTGATAAGTGATTCTAGTTAAGGAAGCTGTATTAATCGATGCATTTATCGTGCTCCAGTTTCCGTCGAGTCGAGCCGGTTAGTATAAACGATTGAATATATATATAGCGACTGAATATATATAGTGCGACACATTTACGGGCTGAAACATTGAATGAAATTGCAATCGATATTCGAAGGTTAATTCCTGTGCCTTGGAGAAAATTGCACGGGCAATTATGCGCATAATAGATAGTTTAAATATATCTCAAATGTATTCCAAGAATTTAACATTAAGAAATTCTCGATAACAACATACATGTTTGTAACTCTTAAGGTCGCGCATAGTTTCGAAACGAGCATGTGATATTACTTGTGGAAAAGTGATTCCATAATTTGCACGTACATATTTCCACATGTAAGAGAATAATGCAGCGAAATTGCACCGACAGTACGAGGTACAGCTAGTGGAGATTTGCAAGATAGGTGAAACACCAATAAAACCGCAAAGTTGCAAACCGCGATAAGCGTATGCATCACGCGTTTAAATACGCGTGTGAGACTTGAAAAGGAAGATACATAATTGAAAAAAGTTTCTTGTTGAAATTAGAATTCTAGTAGATTCAACTAGAAAGGTACAAATCATACACAGAAACTATTTTGTTGAAGTATTAAAAATTTTTGATAAATATAAATTTGAAAATAATTTTGTTGGATCATCAAAATTAATTATATAAGATGCTCAAGCATAATGAGCGTATGTTACAAAAAATTTTGATATTCTAGCAGCCATCTTGAACATTCTACGTAATTATTATGATGGTCTGAATAAAATTATTTTCAGATTTACACACTGAGAGAAAAAAAATGATTGGAATAACCATAAATTTAACTAATAATATACAGTCATTTTTGGGACAACTAAATTTATAATTATTTTGACCATATGAATTATAGTAACTTAAATACTAAATTATAATCATAACAATCATAATATGTATTCATGTAATATTATTCATGTAATTAATTGTATATTGTTATCTTACACATAAATCATATTTGCATATAGTAAATTATACTACAAAATGTTGTAATTATACATATAAGGTTATTGTTATAACAATATATACTAACATTATAGCAATAATAATTATAAAAATAATACTCATAACCATAATTATTTTATCAATTATAGTCACAAATACGATATATTTTTCTCTCAGTATATGCAATTAAATTTTTAGATACTTTAGTGAAACCGTCCTTTTTATATAATTAAATTTATGATTTTGCTGAATTATTTAAAAACTTAGATATAGATCTGAAAATAATTTTGTTTGGACCATCAAATTAGGATGCTCAAATTGATTTTTAAACTATCAGAACTGTTTGCAACATTGCCGGCAACGTTTAAACGTTCTACATATTTTGATGGTTCAATAAAATTATTTTCAGAGCTATTTCTCGTTTGACGCACTTAGGAAATCCGTCCTTTTTATATAATTAAATCTACATGGAAAGAATAATTTTGCTGAAAAAATAATATTAAAAAATTTAGCTTGATATGCAGATCTGAAAATAATTTTGTTTGGACCATCAAAATAATTATGTAGGACGCTCAAACTAGTTGCAGGAATGTCAATATTTTTTCCAGCATTATCAACAACGCTTCAATGTTCTACATACATTATTTCGGTGGCCCAACAAAATTATTTTCAGATCTGCATCTAGCTAAATTTTTAGATATTTTTTAGCAAAATTGTTCTTTCCAATGTATCAAACTCGATTTTCCAATCGAGATAACCAGAAGTTTAATTATCAGAATTCTGATTTATATGATTAAAGTTCGTTTCGTTCGTACTTCTTGTTGTACAATTAGAACATTTTTCTTAGTGTAGGTAAAGTCAGTTTTCCAGCTTAATGCAAACGAGATTGGCTGCGAGAACTCGGGGCATTAACTCGATAATGAATGTTCGCGTTCCTGTCGAAGCCGTTAAAATTTCGGTTAGTTCGGTTCCTTGATTCTAAAGCACAGAGATTTAATTAATCGAAGTTGGAAGGATGTGAAATGCCGTGGGAAGTGCGCGATATAAAAGTTCCGATCAAGTTGACGTCTAGGGATATCGCGGCTTTTCTATTGAGATACTGTGAACACAATCTCATTACACACCGCCATTTGCGTTGGCTGCGTGCACCTTGAACAATGGAAAAAAACGCCGCATAATAATCGTGACTTGGATTCAAATGAGGGATTTGCTGACTAAGCTCATTTCTCATTAATAGCGCGCGAGAGCAGCTCACCCCTAATCTTAATAATGGGATAGCTTTTGCACGAAACGTAAAGAAAGAATTACTTAATTGATTCAAAATGTTTTGCTCCATGACTTTTTATACAGAGTGTCCCATTTTAACATCGAAATATATCTTGAAAAATATAAAAGATATGAAAAAATGTTTCAAACAAAAGTTGTATGATCTAAAAAAGAACAAATAATGATAAAATTAATTTTTAATTTTATCATTATTTGTTCTTTTTTTTTGAAAAACAGATTTTTCCGAAAGTTGATTTTAACTATTATTTATTCTTTTTTAGCTCATACAGTTTTTGTCTGAAACATTTTTCATATAAATAATATTAAACAAAATATCTTTTAAAGCCATAAATATGAATACGTAACCGATGAAAGCCTTAAACAGTTAAATTGGACTTTTTTAGTACTTAAATAATTCTGTGTAAATTTATATTTATATATCTAATCCTGCAAATTGCGCATCAAATTTAATTTTCAATCTTAAAACGCAATCCTAACAAAACAGAATAGTAATATTATTAAATTAAATTGACAAGCAATTTAGTATATTGATGTTCATCTACACAAAAACGTATTATTATATTGCTAAGAAAATTGATTACTCGATTTATTTTTTTCTTTTAAGTAACAGCTATCTTTAACAAAAAATTTTTAAGGATATTCACAACCTGATCTTAATAATCATTTTTAAATCTATTGATAATTTTATTTGCGAGAAAAATATTACTTTAGCCGGAATTCGAAAAATATTACTTTATCTGAATTTTCTGGAATGTCTTCTTATATTTCTCTTTCCTGGAATTTTTCCATATCTTACATTTTTCAATATAAGTTAAATATTTCGATATTAGAAAATCGTACACCCCATATATGCGAGTCTGAAACATACACTTCGTTCGTTTTTACACACTGAAAAGTCTTATTGCATTGGAATTCTGATAGATATAAATCAAAAAATACAAATCAGCTTATAATTAAATCTATAATTAAATTAAATTCCAATCGAAGAAACAAGACATTTAATTATATTCGATAATCAGAATTCTAATTCATATAATTAGAGCTCGTTTCGTTTGTACTTCTTGTTAGTACAACCAGAATATTATTCTCAGTATGTAAGGAGGTTCAATAACATGAACGCATCACTGATTAAATTAAACGACAAATTGCCTCGTTGATCAATGCCGCACTGATGATAAACTGATTTAGGAACCAATGATCCTATTTAAATTATCTGACGATACGGTTAGTTAGTGCGAGTTGATCAACCATGAAATTCTCATGCAAACGAAGCATGGAAGCGAAGCAAAAAGAATGCTCGAACTCGAATGCTCGTTTCTCGCATTCTAATTAGTAATTTATATGACTCTCCGTGGCGCGATGATATCTGGCATATCCGATTGAAGCTCTGATTTCAAAAACTTGCGTCATAATACGAAATTTCTGGCGAATAAGAAACAGCCGTAGCAATTATTAATCAACCAATAACCGATCGAAAACAAAACGGAAACCGATCAATTAGAGCGAAATTTCTTGCGTGACGATTGTCGTTTGGATACTCGAAAAGAAATCGTTATAAGGCTGAATAAAATATGTAAAATAATATGTTCTATTTCCAATACAGCTGCATATTTAATTATTTTCCTCGTAATTCAATTATCATTTCAACGAAAGATCGTATATTGCGAACAGAGTAATTACCAACGACTATTTATTAAAATCAATAATAAACTGATATTAATTTTCAAAACTGTACATTACTCTTCTGGAAAATGATATGTGAATTTTGCGATAATATAATTCAAGATTTAAATTTAAAAATATTATGCACGGAAAGAATGATTTTTGCTGAAGCTCCAAAAATTTTGTTGGATCCGAAATTATTTTGTTAGACCGAAATTTTTAAGGACACTACTCAAACTGATTGCTAGAATGTTAAAATTATTTTCTGTAAATAAAAAGGTCTGTATCCCGCTAAATTTTTGATACTTCAACAAAATCGTTCTCTCTGTGGGACTATGATAAATACACAATGGCACTTCTTCTACAACTATGTAGATGGCACAATCGATGCTTTTACTGCGTACTACTTGTCACTTTGAGACCTTGTTGATACTTTACAATAGAAAAGTCTTTTAAAAACTTGACACATATTTTGAATGGATATCATTAATAGCAATGAAAAATTTTCACGCAGGTGACGGAAATTCAAATAACCGACTGAATAAATCCTGTGCATCAACGATATTGCGAATTTCATTTATACTGGACTATTCGTTCACAATTCGCGTCGATCAAACATTGTGTCGCTGTAAAATATATAATAGATGATAGTTTAAGAAATCTTATTGGCGCCTCATAATTTATGAAGGAAGCCACATTAAGCTGAATTAAACGCATTTGCCACGGTACTTAATTATGTCGATCGATCAGTGACAGATCGTCACTCCTTCCGCCATTTAAATCGAAATTTAACTGTTTGTTCTTTCCATCTAATTGCATGTCTAATATTTACCAATTCGATTTACCGTTTTACCACTGATTACGAAAGTCATTTTCTCGGTAACTCGCGTTTCTTTTGGCAAAGCTATCATTACGGTGATGGAAAGTCGTTTCACGTCGGTTACTCGAAATTTTCAGACAATCTGAAATCTTATCTTTTCTTATAGAAAATTGTCAGATAAATTTGAGAAGAGTAAGAAAGAAAGAAAACGAAGTGACATTTATATGATATAGATAGATTTTTAAATATCTCTTATCATTAATGTAAAAAAGAAGAAAATATTTCACGAAATCTATTTTCATCGAAATAAATATTCAATGCATTCCGACATTACTTCAACATTCCTAGAATAGTAGCAAGGAAGATTCTATTCAAGTTCTACAATAGAAATGTCAGAGTAATGTCGAAGTGCGACAAATAAAAGGCCAGATTGGTTTCACATTAATTGATTCTACAATCAGTAATGTCGTGATGTGAATCGATTCTTAATTAGCGAATTTCCACCATTCTTCGTCATTTTTATTTGCTGCTAAACACCGCGTTTTCCATTGCGCAAGATAAAAACGGTAGATCTTATCAGTGTTGGTTTTATTTTTTTCTGCTGCTGACGTCGCCAGGCGAGGCGAGAAAGAGCGCGTTTGTGACGGGCGATATAGGAGAGACGGCGTTAAATTCTTGGTGTCGTGTAATTTAGAGCGGTCGTCCTGCATATGACGTTGCTTACGTAAGAACGTTGCGATAGCGACGCGTTGAAAGTAAATTAGAAAAGGGAGCATTTTCGAGCTATGTCGTATTATGTTCAAAAGACTGTTATTATCAACTCTCAAAGAGTATACTTACTGCATTCTTTGTTTAACGAAGTGATGAATATAAGAATAGGACGGTAAAAAGAGAGAGAAATCAAATTTATATATTCAACACTATATATATTCAAGAAAGGATTGTGAAAAATAGTTTATAATTCTAATAAAATATTGAATTATTTGCATGAATTATGAACAATTATGAACATGCGCGTCAAGTATACTACTGCTGGAGATCTTGCTCATTTTTGATTTTATTTCTACATTTTTCTACTTGTTATCGATGTCCCTAAAAATTCCTTTTCAGTTTCCGCACCTCTCATTACGCTATCTATTGTATTTCGTTCACTTTAATATGTTGTTATACTTAATACATTTGTCATCCGTACTTTGTGTAATATATTATAATTGTGAGAAAAAAATTATTTCATACAACTGTTTTAAAGGATATCCAAAGGACGTCTACATTATAACATTATAAGGATGCCTTCAAGATGCCGCTCGGAGAACTGTATTCTATTGGATTTTTTAAATAAATTTAATAAATTTATATTCAATACTAAACAGAAAAGAATTCCCGATAGAAAGGATTCCCCGAAGAGTACTAAAGATAAGGATTAAACGAGTTACTCCTAACCCATTATCATACGTCGTAAACATTGTTGAACATCTATTATTTCTTCGCGCTAAAGAGGCTATAAAATCGCGAGGAGGCGATACGTCACGTCGGATGGAAGACAATAGTTATTAATGATAGACGCGGTTAATGCTGGCCGTTTGATACCGGGGAGAAGAAATAGTAGCAAGGCAATTGATGCACTTCTCTCTTTCTCGCGGAATACAAGTCCAAGCCGCGAGAGACGAGTTTTATTAGAATAGAAAGACAGGAAGGCTCTGGAAATTACGACGTTGCCTATGGGATTCCCCGGTTTCACGTGCATCCCGGGGGAATAGCCGCAAACACCCACGTATCTCACGTCTCGTTCGTTAAATAAATCTCGAACGTTATCGTCGCTCGTTAGCGACGGGCGACGGTCCTTCACTTTAAACGTCGCCTCGCTTTATCGCCAAAGTCCGCGGGATCCTGACGGATGTTCTTCCGGCGACCGCGCTATCGGCTTAGTCGCTACGCCTGCGCCCTCCTCCTCTTCTTCCTCCTCTTCTTCTTCTTCTTCCTCCCTCGCCACCCCCAAGCGAATCCGGGCCTTCGGGAAATGCCACATGACCCACGAAAATAATTAAACCTCGACGGAATCGTCCCTTCGATCGCACTGAGAATCGGCTCGGCCGGGAGCCGTTGCGCATGTTTGCCAAAAGCGGATCCGCGCGTCATATCATGGAATTATAATAATTAAATCCGCACGGACGGCCACAGTTAATCGTGATTATCGATACGCAGACGGTGATCCGAAGGTTCATTCACGCACGTCGAGAATTTTAATCAGTTCTAAATAGTGTATATATATATATATATATATATACTACTATATACACATATATGTATATTACAGCGGTTACATATCGTACTGCTCTAGATGTAAAAATCTCACGAGATATCCAAGAATTTACGACAGCTAATTACTTTTATGACAGGGCAAGAAGCAGTTGGCGATTCAGGAGAGGCAGAGGAAACGACGGAACAGCAGACACATGTAGCATTCGGGTGAGTGAGCATATCTTTGTTTCAACCTTCTGCACCCGGCGGGCTATTATGACAGCTCCGACGTTTTCCGCTGGAGATCACGCGAAAACGGGATCATCTGCGTGTCGAGCTTTTAATACGGACAGGCGGGAAATGCGTTCCAATGTAATATCAAGTTTTAATTCACGGACCTCTCCAACGGTTAATCTTCGCATTTCGTTTCGTTCGCCGTTAAATTTACATTTTATACGCGTAATAAAATTCGCATGATATATATTTATACAAGCTAATGCCCGGCAAATGAAGTGCTCCATCTCTACCAGAATGGGATTGAACTGTGAATCAGATTAAAATTGGAAACTCGGACTCAACTACAGACTCAACACAGTCCGTAGGAGATATGAGAATAGAACGCGAGAGAACTGCTTTCCGCCAAGCAGGAAAGTTGATGGAACAAGTTGAGATGTGGTACATTTTTAATCTATAATCCGATTCATCTTCCACTCCATTCTCCAAGTGAGATTAAAAACATTAAATACAGCTTAATGCGCGTTTTCAAATATTTAATCGAAAATCATCCATTTTCTTTTTTATCATGTCACACTTTATTAAAAATCACAATTAAGCAATATATTATTTTTTTCTCACTATTATTTCTGAACGTTCCTTTTTTTCGTAACCTCAGGCATCAGTATAATGAAGCCGTCCATGAAAATGGGAGTGATCGCCTTGATAGGGATCTTCGTAGTCTTTTATCAATATCTCCTATCCACCGGCATTACTTTCGATCAAGTAACGGTCTTCAATGCCGATACTTCCGCGAACGCTGCCGAGGATTTGCCAGTCGGTGAGGAGGATGATAGCGAAACCCCAAGGCTCGCCGAAGAAATGGTAAAAAATAATTATTAATATTTATTATACCATATACCGAAATTTATTTTATTAGAATGAAACCTATTTTACCAAAATATTTATTGAAGTAACAGGATCTTATAAGTTTTAAGTTTTTTTTCTAATTTTTTGTTGAGTCCAAAATTGGAAATTAGTAGTTACATTCAGTAGAGAGAACATTTCTATATTAAATATTAATAAAAAATATGAGACATTTTCAAATATTTATATATAGCTGTGAAGATTAAAAAAAAAGTAATATTAAAAAAAATAACATCACGTATTGAGTACATATACACTCAATATAAGGGTTGTTTCCCGCTTTTTCATAAAAAAAAGTGTTAGAAAAATGGAGAAATAATTCAATATTATTTTTATAAGATTATAAATTTATGAATATATTGACATGTTTATTGATATATAAGATATATATATATATATATATATATATATGTATATATATATATATATATATATATATATATACTACACACAACTAAATAATTAATTACTAACAACGTAAGTACGTTATTTATTTATTTAATTTATTTACTATATAAGTTAA
>NW_012130096.1:1796340-1810404 GCF_000143395.1 Atta cephalotes
AATATACTATATTATTATATATATATTATATAATAATATTATAATACTATTATTATATATATATATATATATATATATATATATATATATATATATATATATATATATATATATATATATATATATACACACGCAAAAATTATTATCAAACAATGGACTTATTTACTTATTTATTTATCTATATATAATATTTCTACGATGTTTAACAGATGAATTGGAATTCATAATCTGGAATAACAAAAGTACAAAGAATCTTTCAATCGATGTATACAATATATCTATAGGTTGACCATATTGGTTTAACTTACAAAGAATTTCCTCTCTTTGATTACGAAATGTTGTAACAAAAAAAATATGAATATATAATGTTATAAAATACGAATACAGAGCTACAATAATCATTGAAATTAATAACCATCTTTCAATAGTTGTAGAAAACAACCAATAATTATTACGAAATATTACATATCATAATCTCGACAGTCTGCATTTTATTGATGATAATAGAATGAATAAATTGAGTAATAAGCTAATGCAATCGAGTTAAATCTGCACAAGCTATTTATTAGATACTGCTATTTATTGGATTAATCATGTAATTACCTATAAACAGCGAATAGGGTGTTTTGAATACACCAATAGGTCCAGTTATCTAACTGTTATATATCAATTAATTGTTATCACGATATTTTATCAAACAAGTTATCGTTTTTTTTTTGCAGATTCGATACGCCGTGTACCAAGTACAAATCACGAACGGCCTGAGTCCGGAAATAAGCTCGATGCTTGTGCAGGAACTTATCAATCAGTTAAGCGAAAACGTCTCGGTGGCCTCCAGAAATCATTTCAAGTCTCCGCCGCAATCACAACTCTCGGCAATGGCGATACACAGGACGGTAACGTCTCGTCCGTCGATCCCTTTCGAGGAATCCTCCGAAGAACCTCTATACATCATCACACCAACATATCGAAGACCCGAACAGATTCCTGAACTCACGAGAATGGCCCATACCTTGATGCTGGTCAAAAATATACATTGGCTTGTCATCGAAGACGCTACCGTCGCTACCAAGCAAGTTACCACATTATTGGAAAGGACGGGCTTGAAGTTCGATCATTTAATCGGTAAGTGAATATTTCAGATATAAATCTGTTACAAAATCGCAGATGATAGCTGATGCATTATAATAATATAAGAATGTATTATGTAATATATAAGAATGTATAATTCTTATCTTAAAATTATCTTAAAATGTCTTAAGATGCTAATATGGCCCTCTGATCGGTTTTTTTATATTTAAGGCCGTAGCCAATCTTAAATACTTAAGCCAATCTTAAATATAAGAATCTTCTATAAATATCGGCTTAAGAGAAATATTTTGGTTGAAAACGAACTGGTTGGCGAACCAGAAGATTCTGATTATATCAGAAAAAATTCCAGTTATTTCAACTAAAAAATTCTAGAAAATTCTAATTCGTCTATTTTCAATCAGAGTTTTAATTAATCCATTCAGACATTTTTCTCAAGCGCGAGAATTGCATAACAGACAGCGCACTGGTCTATCATGCCAGAGATCCTGGATTCAATTCCAATAGGAACCAAAATATTTACGCTCCTTTTGGAAAAAGCTCGGCCCTCCCGAGAGTATCCTTGCCACAGAAATATCTTTCAAAAAATTCGCCGTTTGGAATCGGTATTAAAAATGTAGGTCTCACATGCTCGTGGCAATTGAATAATCATCATGTACACCACAAGTGTATAAGAGAGATGTAATACAGCCCTACTGAAAAAAATCAAGCCACATAGTTACATGATGAAATCACGTGAATTAAAATACGTAAATCATGTAACGGATTGATCCAAATCAGTACGTGATTTTTTAAAATTGCGTAATTTTGAAAGTCACATGATGAATATTATTTTTTCTTCTATCTATCATTTCTATTATTCAATTCTTTAAAATTTGACAACTATAAAATCATGATGGATAAAATTATTTCTAATATTATGTGATTTTTCAAATTATGTTATTTAAAAAAATCACGTACTGATTTGAAACAATTCGTTACGTGATTTACATGTTTTAATTACATGATTTCATCATGTAACGTTGTGATATATTTTTTTCAATAGGGAGGCTTAAGAAGAAGAGAAAAAAGACATTTTTCTCGATATGAATGATTTGTGTTATATTTGCGTAGCTCCGATGCCGGAGAAGTACAAGCTTAAAAAGGGCGCCAAGCCGCGAGGGGTGTCGAATAGAAATCGTGGTTTACAATGGATCAGAACGAACGCCACAAAAGGCGTGTTCTACTTCGCCGATGACGACAATACTTATGATATTGAACTTTTCAACGAGGTACGACTGGTTACAAGTATTTATTTCGCTAAAGATCTGAAATTTGTTGTAAAAGATTTATCTTAACATGCTTTTTTTCAGATTCGCAAGACAAAAACAGTGTCGATGTTTCCGGTGGGACTGTGCACCAAGTTCGGACTGAGTTCGCCAATCTTGAAGAACGGAAAATTCGCAGGATTCTATGATGGTTGGGTAGCTGGACGGAAGTTCCCGGTGGACATGGCTGGATTCGCCGTGAACGTCAAGTTCCTGCATCAGCGACCAAACGCCACCATGCCGTTCCGCGCGGGATACGAGGAGGACGGGTTCCTGAAGAGCCTGGCACCGTTCGAGCCACGGGACGCCCAACTGCTGGCGGACAATTGCACTAAGGTGCTAGCCTGGCACACACAGACGAAGAAGAACGAACCGAGCGCGCCGTTGGACATGAAGCTTTATGGCGCGACGAATCTGGTGAAGCTCAAGCAGCAGATAGTATGATGTCGGCCGGGACAACGAAGATGCGTGAACTCGAACCTGAATCTTGTGTGTAATCCCGCCCCTCCTTCGCACTAGTTCATCGGTGTCACTCCAGGGGAATTCCTAGGTGCGGAAAACTGTGCGATTCAGTGCCTAAAAGTATATCTACCCTCTCTCTCACGGCGAGAGCGGGAAAGTCGTTATTACCTTTAAGCATAGCCGATAAAACGAATCGTTTTTTTATCAGCTTTTACACATCCGCAACAAGTAACTCGCCCCGAAGACATCCTTTGCTCCGAGAAAGAATACCGCGGTGAAAAAAAAGAATAAAATAGGACCCTCGGGGCAATGCTATAACTCGATACAATGCAGATAGAAATTTACGCGTAGAGTCCGAAATGATCTATTACTGTTACTTTTTGGCATTCCTACTTTCGTGAAGCGATGCACGGAAAGATCAGTTTTGCTAAATCTAAAAATTTAGCTAGATACTGAAGATAATTTTGAATCTACACCAAAGAAATTATATAAACTGGTGATTACAATGTTAAAACGTTTTGCAGCATTGTCTTCAAAGTTTTACATGATTATTTTGATAGTCCAACAAATCAAAATTTTTTTGCTTCAGTAATATTCAGTAATTTCTTTCCGTCTATAAATGCAAAAAGGAAGATGAATTCCTTCATTAATAATACTAATTGATACATGAGATGGTGATGTTCGTTAAGTGAAAATCGAGGCGAGATTTCGAAGTATCTTTACCCGTATAAATGTTGAAGTCGCGCATTGTACAGATCAACGACCAAAGAAAGCAAATAAGTCACTCACTGTAACGTTAACTTACACTTACTTTACTCTACCTGAGGGATCGTCCCAAATTCTATAAATAGACTCTATTCTATTCCAATCTATTCTATAGCGCGAAGTTTCATTCCTAAACTTGCTCTAGTATGACACGAGGTCACAAATGATTCGATCAAAGAGTGAAAATATCTGGGCGATTTTACGTCCTCCTTTTAATTCACATTGATCGATCTCCTAATGATGAACTTGACATTGCTCGTTAATCTAATTACCAAGTATAATGTTTAACGATCGTCATTTAATCTTATCCTGCCTCTTAATGCGATTAGTAAGTGTATAGGCGATTGCGAGATAAAGAATTAGAGCAAGTCCCTTAATAAGAATTTCTCTCGTAGTTTCGAAAGATTTCGAGTGAGAAGATAAATGTTTAAAAGTCGAAGCACGAAAATCGAAGTTTAGCTTTGTCAACAATAGAGAAATTATTATTTACACGAGGATTTCTGATTCAAATATGAAATTTTCTTCGACAGGTATTTTCCATCGAAGAATATCAAATTGAAATGCACAAGATACCTTTGACTTATTTAGCCTTCACATAAATCAGCATAAATCAGCATTTAAAAAATACCCAACATATAGTATGCGCATAATTATCATAACTTCGATCGAATAAATTTTTCAGATTTTTCGAAGAATCTGAAAAATTGATTTCACGAATATCGTGGAATGCCTATATCGTATGAGTAGCATTCGCCGAAACAAGCAATCCTTTCCTGTATATTTGACTGAATAGAGATACTTTTAATTCCCGAGTTGCGCTCTTTCAATTCCTTTAGCATAAGCCATTTATTTCATCGCGTAACGTCGAAATCATAAGCAAAATAAGCGAATTATAATCAAATAGAGCGTTTCTGTTACCAATGCGTGCGTATGCGTAGAAAATATATACTTCCTAGAAAGATATAATATTTAATGCTACATTTGATTCCTCTTGCACGGTTCGTGCGAGTTAAATAGTATTAAAAAAAACCTAGGAAATAAAAAAGGTGTGCACTTAGTGCGAAATCCAAAGAATCTGTTTCGATTACTTGCCGATGAAATCGTCAAAATAATATCGAATCAGGATTGTACAGTGGAACCTTGATAATTCCGAACATCTCCATTAATCTAACATATCGTTGTAAAAATTCGACCAATATTGGATCAAATATTATCTATAATTTCCTGTAATCTTATTTATACAAATACTTCGCGTATGTCAATTATTATTTCTCTAATCGGAGAATAAAATAGTTATCTTTAATTATACAATTTGTACATTAAAAAAAAATCAAAGTTAAAAATTAGTTAGTATAAAGTTATTTGTAATTATGTAATTAATCGTGGATCAGAGTATTAATTAATTATCAGTCAGCTTAATTAATTCGGGCATTAGGAGTTCTGCTGTACGAACACTCGGAAGACTGTGGAAAAATAACAAAAAAATTTTCTATTCTCGTTATTTGTATATTTAGTAGCAATTTCGGTTATATCTTTAATATCGATTTTGGAACATTTCATATCATTAGTTTAATGCGAAAGTCGATCATGTAACTCTCCAACCGTGAAAATGTGAATTTGTTCACTTGAACCATAGTGGCGAAAAGGCGGAAACTTACGGAATTAATAAATGTACTTTGAAATTTAATAGAAATCTGACTATGTTATTCGTCGATAGATGATTTCAGGAGATAAATTATATTGAAATAAAAACGGACTATGAATATCGGCCTAGAAACCAGCGCATTCAAGCACGTTATGCGTGAAAAGTTTCACGTAAAATTTCGATGAGTGAAAAATAAAAAGTGAAAGATGAAGCATAAAAAGTTTCACGTGAGATTACATGATTGACCCCCCAGGATAATTTAAAATATTTTCCTAATTCCCAATAATTTCTTACGACATATTAATTTACCAAAGTGCTCTACTTTATCTACTTTCATCTAGCGTGTGACGCTTTATAGCCATAAACATGATTCTAGTATATGGATGATAATAATTTATCGCTTATGTTTCTACAAGATATATATATATATATATATATATATATATATATATATATATATACATATATTTATATATGCATTTATATATATATTATATGCATATATTTATATATTTATATTATTGCTATGACACCAAAATTCAAAAAATTACAGTATATACATAAAATATCTATAGGATAATTGCACTATTTAGAAATTGATCAAATGTCGAAAAAGTGAAATGGCGTTTTTCCTCATTCACATATCCTGCCAAAATGTGCGGAAATTTATGTATAAAAGATATGTTATTTAAATTTTAAATTGATTTATATGGATATGCGGTCCGCAATAAACTTACGACAAGCAATATGTGCGATTCTCGCACAGTTAGTTGTAAAGTGAGAAAGAAAGAGAATGCGAGAGAGAGAGAGAGAGAGAGAGAGAGAGAGAAAGCGAGCGAGCGAGAAAGAGAGGAAGAGAAATAGATAGATCAACGATTTTATTTTTGTTTTATCAGAATATGTAGGAAGTAAGACGTCTCTCTCTTAGTTTTAATTTTGTGAAATCTTAGAAAGTACTTAGCGCGTTGATTTTAGATGGTTTGTAATATACGATTGTATTGTTTTATAATATCATTTCTACGTGATAGGCAGATAAAAACGCCTCCATCGCCAGTAATGCTCAAATTTCCGGCAATCCAGAGGGTGAGTGTATATGTGCAAGCCGGAAATTGTATATATAAATCTTTATTTCTAAACAAAATAATTAATCTTTTGTTATATATACATATATTCATATCACATCCAGGTCCGAAAAAATTGAAAAAGATAGGAGTACTTTTTCATGGAATGAAAATTACAGTGCATACATATTTCTTGCTATTTTTTTCTATTATAATAAGAATGATTTAATTCGTATTTTTTCCGGTTTAGTATTTTTACAAATTCGGAGTACAGACTTAAAATTGTTCTGATGCATATATAAAATTCTTTTTTTCATTTTTGCGGAATTTATTTACAAAGATATTTTTGTATCAGGCCTGATTTTCTCAAGACATAATTCTTACTATCAACAAAAAAAGAATTTTAGAATAAGTGAAGAAGATTCACAAATTGCATCTCGATACCTCTTACTATAACATTATGTGCAACATTTATATTCAATAAGGAAACGATAATATATGACAAAATAACGAAGAAATAGAATGTAATAGAAGTATAAAAAGTCCTCGGTAATCGATTGAATACATTTAATATATTGTGCGCTGACGATAATATCGTGCCGTAAAATTATAAATTGATAAGCTGTTGCTGTACAAAGACATCTAGCAGTTTTATCACAAGTTTCAGTTATGAACAATAAACTATTGTTCCACGTAATTATCTTTCTTAATATCTTCCCTTTAATCTTGTCTTTCTAAGTCGACATCATAGAAATAGAAACACTGAGGAAGACACTGAATACTTTACATGAAAATAGAATTTATTTCGTACATTTAGTGTTTGTCATAAATTCATCAAAAAATTCACTGAGTTTAAAGCTAATCCAAATACGTTTAACTGTAGACTCGAAATGTTTTTTGTCAAAATTGGTGAAATAATTTCGTATTTTACGTGAAAGTTCAACTATAAGGATTTTTTTGAATCACTGATGATGAATCCAGGATTGAAGTTTCAAAATAGTGAATCCAACATGACCAAAAAACATATGATAACTTTTTTTCGTTCACATATGAATAATTATCAATGAATTGGTTAATGTATTGTGTGCTGATGAAATAAATATACCTATATGAAGTTACAATTAATAAACTGAATAAAAACAGCTAGCAATTTTGCCACAAGTTTTAGTTACGAACAATAAACTATTGTTCCAAGTAATTACCTCTCTTAATATCTTCCCTTTAAACTTTCTAAATCGACATTACTGTTCATAGAAATAGAAAGGCGAGAGAAGCTATTGAATATCGATACTTGAGCCGTAGAAGATGTTATACCGAGAAAAACATGAAGAACGATTTATGCCAAGAAATGAATAAAAAGTGGTCTACATATTTTGCATAAGGAGTGAAGATCGATCTATGTCAGAACGCAATAAAATACGGTTTACATCGAGAAAATGAGAAGAACAATTCAAATCGGTTCAAGCATAAAATTAAAGAAGAGGTTATATAGTGCAATATATTTTCTTTTCATAAATTTTATAGTGGTATGATTGAGAACGGAGGGGGGGGGGGAAGGAATCATCTTAATTTTCAATCTTTTCAATCCTGTTTCTCATTTATTCATATATTATTTAAGTTTCCACTAAATTTGTGTAATTTATGAATAGTGAATATTGCGCTATATAGACCCGTCTAATTTTATGCGACTTGAACCGCTCTTCTTATTTTTTCGATATAAACCGTACTTCATATGTGTTTCGACATAAACCGGATCACTTCACGCAAAATAGACCACTTTTCATTTCTTGATAAGAGACCTTTCTTCGTTTTTTTCAATGTAGCACTTTCTATGTATCTTTCTTAAGTATCGATATACTTTACATAAAAATATTCTTTTTTATTTTGTACATTCAACATAAATTTCACCAGGAAATTCGCTGGGCATAAGGCTGATCCTTCCAATAAAATACTTTGGTGGCGAAAACTGTAATATGCAAGAAATTGATAGCGTGTATCGTAAAGGATTCGCAAAGAATCTGCCACCTTTCTGGCCTTTTCATATTTAAACGATAAAATATGTACGGGAGGATGAAATAACGCGGTTCTACCAGTAATTGAGGTATCAGCACTACGCACACGCAAATAACATAATTAATCTGTGTGAGAAATCTTAAATGAGCAATGTTCCGTGACATGGCGAACAGGCTCGCGCAGTAAATCGGTATCAGCAGGTACTTGAATTCCGCGTATCGGCTCATATATCGATTCCACACATAAAATGAATAATGTCGATTATCAGCCAAAATATATGGATGAACGAGCGTATTGGAACATATCGTTGCGGCCATCAATGCGACAGCACTACTCACGAAAATCCAATGCTGATGAAGGAATCGCAAACACATTTGCCAATGAGGTATAACGTACGGCCACGAGAACAGAGAAACAAAGGCGGAGAAATAAAATATCTGACAAACATGGATCGTTGCAACATGGGCACTACGATCGCCGACCACTATGCCTTCATTCCATGCGACAAAAGCAATGAACATAAGGCATACCATTAAGTAAGGAAATAAACTACCGCATATCTGCGCAACGAACTTGATGAAGGACAGTGGATCTTTGCGCATTTCGTACATTAGTTGCCTCCAAATTAACTAAAAAAGATTTAAGAAGTTTACTAGATTAATTTGTCTATAATACTCATATCAAGCTAAAGACTAAAGCAGTATTCATAGTTCGTTCTTATTTTAAAATCATCTGAAGTAATTAGTCTTAAGATGCTAATACAACTCTCTGGCTAGTATTCATAGTCGGTTCTTATTTTAAGATCGTCTTAAATAATGTCTTAAGATGCTAATGTGGCCCTGCGATTATGACATCTTAAGACTGTACTTAAGACAATCTCAAATATAAGAATAGATTATGAATACTGGTCTCTGATAGGTTGGTTCATGATATTTTAAGACTATACTTAAGACATGACAAATATAAGACTTGACTATGAAATCAATCCAAAATTAAGGATGCTTTTCAACAATGTACACAAGCGACAGTGTGTAACACAATATACGATTCCATACTTTCCAAGTATAATACAAGTATAATATAAGTTAACGCAATCATGCTTCACTGTTATCATTTTATATCATTCTATAAATATCAAATTTTAATATTTCATTACAAATTATTTTCTAGAAGTGATATATATTTGTGAAGATATATATTTTAATAAGAAATTTCAAAATTACATTCGGATATATTCGAACATGTTCTTTTCTTTATTTCTCTCTGATAGTAAAATAAAAAGTTAAGTGACATTTCAGTTACAAATCGACACTTGTATTACTACAATATGTTACATAATGTGACTGTGTTTTGTTGCTGGGAAGCAACCTAATCAATCAGAAGAAAGAAAACTAATATAAATTTAATTAAACTTTGCTTCCATTGATCAAATTCAATCCCAATCTTCAGTCTAATAATAGCACTTTTCTTTTCACAGGTAATATATAATGTTACTTACAAGAAAATGCAATGAAGTAGTGAGCTTTTCAGACGAGATAGGCTCCTTCATCCTGCTATCAAATATATCTAATGCACGTTCTATAGTAAAGAAACTGAACCAAATAATATTCGTCTGACGAATAAGCACGGCTAATAAACCTGCGTGATTTATTACTTTTATTTGTATAGTATTATTTGTATATTTTTTCACATAACAGCTTAAACAGCTGCAAAATAATTACCTGCAAGAGCCACCATAATCGTGTGCTTACATTGGTGCAAATAAAACATTAAAAGCACCATGTTCACAGACATAACATCTGTATAATAAAAAAAGGACCAAAAATACAACGGTGGAAAAAGAGTAAGATTATACATCAATCCAATAATCGACCATTTGTTCCACCAATCCATCTGGGATTTCCAATTCTCCTTTATAATGTTAAAAAAAAGATAGAGATTTGTGAAAGCTCCAAGTACATTTATACCTCTCATGTAAGTAATGTCGCAAAGATTAAAAGGAGATAATATCGCGCTGGTAATAAAGTATAAGCCTGGTAACGTAGTGATTTTAGGATCCCACTGAAAATAATTTATGACTTATTTATTTCTGTATAAAAACTGCATTAAAGAAAATATATAACTTGTGCACTCGAAAGTATTAGAACAAATTCTCTGTAATGTTTACCTCCGTAAAATTCCACGCACAATATCGTAACGTCTGAGGTACGTGAAAAGCCTCATCGATGTAATAATCTGGTTGGATATCATTCAAATACCAAAAAAGAAGTGTAGTGCTTGCAAGAAACGTGAAAAACAAGAATTTCGTAAAACTATCATAGTTCAGCTCTATATGAACGAGAACCTCGAGACATTTGGTTGTTTTGCTAATTATCCAGAAGACGCCTCTCATCAACGTTGACAAAATTGTATTCATAGTTGTTTGAAAGCGTATTCAAATACTCAATAAATTGTGATAAAAATTAAAAACTGCATGCTTGTAAAAATGCCACGTCAAGCACCTTCACCGACATACTTCGGCTAACCTAACCAATTATCCCTCGTTCTCGAACTTCTCATTGAATCGCAGATGAATATATCGGCATTCTATCCTACATTTATTAGAAGAATTAATATTCCAGTAAAATATACTGCAGTCAGAAAGAGAGAGTCTGATATTTTTGAAAGTCGGCACATTGCGATCAACGCAATGTACGGTTATGTTTACAATCAGCTCGAAGGAATTCAAACGAATTGAGGTTACAGCTCGGAAAGTTCGTTGTAGGAAGGTGGCACACCTGGAAAACCATTGCGACGTCCATTGCGAGAATTTCGCGCGCGTACGCGTAATAAACTTCAAATCGTTCCCATTCTAACTACTTTCGCGCGATTGAATCGCCTCGATCGCACTACGTAGAGATAAGAACGAGTTTATGTTCACGAATAAATAATAATCTGCTTGAACGTAATCGGAACATAAAATTGCGGATAAACGACACGAATATAATAGATAAAAAGATTAATATGAATGAATTGACTCTCACATCAATCCGCTGTCCATCGTGCCGCTCCGTCGTTTGTCTCTCATTCAATCCGAGATTCTTGCACATCGCGATTCGTGCTAACGGTTCACACTTGCACAATATCACTCGCGTACGGAATAGTGAGAAAAATATGATCAAAGTGAACACGGCGCAACTCGGCGCCGTCCCGACCGACCGAATAACTGCGACGTTTTGCGACGTGAAGTAAACATGGCGGCCGCGCATGCGCGCTGCGCGCGTTCAAACGAGTTCAAACGAAACGATCAACGTAACTTTCGCGTCGAATTCGGACGTGTTCAGCAAAAAAAGCAGCTTTGCAACTGTTGTAAGATTCTTTTAAGATTAAAAATCTAAATATATGTAAATCTGTTATATGTTAAAGAATTATTAATATATCATATATAAACGTTGAGTCTTTTACGGTAATTGTAATACAGAAATCTCTGATAGTGACCAATTTATTTATGAAAAAAAGTTATTAATTATTTATTTGAAGTACTAAAAGTACTTAACAACAATGCTTTATTTTTATTAAAATATACTTAATATTTATTCTTTTTTAGAAGTAGTTCGGTAGAAAGTTATTTATGGTATTAAAATAATATATAGAGTAAATAATATATAGAGTTTAAAAAATAATGAAAATAATTTAATAATTATATAGATTTAATTATGTAAGAAAATATTTTAAATTAATAAGAATAAAAAATAATGATAAAATAAATAAAATTGGAAAAATATTAAAAAATTGAAATTATATTAGGAATTTTTATTTTAGAAATTAGGTAAATTAGTTAAGCTCAACTGTTTAATGAAAATGTAGTTTTTTGATTATAATAAAAAATATTTTATTACTCAATAATTAATATTAATTAAATGGCTGCAATATATTAACTGTATAAAGCATAAATTGTTTTTTAATTGTAAATTGGGATGAATGTAAGAATGAAATTTAAGCTGTCTTAGGTTAGGTTAAAATATTGAATTTAGTGATTAAATAAAAATTTTTAGATGAGATTATGGGACGAGAAAACCCTATAAAATTTTATATTAATTTATTAAGGAAGAAATTATAATTTAATTGAAAATAAATTTATATATTTAGTTGGGAAGATTTTAAATTTTATAAACTTTAATTTGAAATAGTAAATATTGATATATTAGTATAATTTATGAAGGATTTGTTTAAAATTAAGTAAGAATTAATTATCTTATGGATAACGTAATATTTTTAGAAAAATCATATTGATAAAATTGATTGCAACTTCGATAACTCGATTTATCGAATCGATTTTCGATTCGATGAATTAAGAATAAAATTAAATGTAGAAGTTTAATATTTAAGTCTGTTCGACTTTTAGAATCTTAGATGATTTGAGTTTACATCGGCGTGAGCCAGATCGATTTCTATAATAAATTATAAATATTTGTACGAAAAGATCACATTTGTGAATTTTTAGATTTTATTTAATTTAAAAATTTTAAGATTAAAAAAAGATTAAAAATTTAAGATTAAAAAAAATTTAAAGATTAAAAAATATGTGAGATGATGAGATTTTGATTTGTTTTATTGATTGTTATTATTGATGAATTATATTACTTTTGTTCCTTGAAATTAATCAGTGTCTTTTAATTAATATAAATAAAATTTTCCAGACAAATAGATTCAGGTCAGTAATTATGTTATAAATTTTGACATTTTTCAATCTGTGCTATGCAGAAGTCAGAAATTAAAAAATCTTTGTATAAAAAAATAACAAAGGGATCTTAAAGCAAAGGATTTACGTAAATAAAAGGCGATACATTTATTAATTTTTTCTTTTTGTTATTTTCTCCACATAATTCTTTTACATGTCACGCGAAGACATCACGATTTAGCAATAGTCATATTTGTTGTGCCGAAAGACGAAAGATTGTAAAAAAAGGAAAGGTATTTCAACCCTTAAGTACGGATTTTGCTTTTCGTCATTTGATAGATATGTTCAACGATTGAATGTATATTTTTCGAAAGTTTACGTTCTTCCTTGGCAAAAATGAAAATTGAAACGTAAGTTGAATACATGGAAAGTGTGGCAGAAACGTAAACAAAAAAATTCTTTCTCAATTTTCGAGAAGACGAAAATTGAGACAACGAAAACGTGAAAGAGATCCTTATCTTCTTTTTCATTATCTCAGTTTTCGCCTCTTAGAAGCTTTGTTTACGCTTCTATCATTCTCTCCTTATTTTTATCTGTATAGAAATTTAATACTTATATTAGCAAATTCATCATTTATTTCAAGTATTAAAAGTACTATTTATAGTGAATAATATTTTTAATACTCAAAATATGTGACTATATATTATAATAATTGACCAGTAATAATATTAAATTTCTACAAAGACAAATTATCCTTCGATTTTTATTTTCGCCAGACTGTTTTACAATTTATCGAATTTTTTTCTATCGCATGAAGAAACAAAAAGAAGAAATAAAATGCGAAAAATTGCATATTCGTTTTCTCAATCGAAAAATGGGGTTGTGAAATAACCAACATTGCTTCATACTTAAGGGTTAAGTTTCGCGGTTGTTACTAATGGCATCGAACTTATTAAGTCTGCTTTTATTCACTGGATAGCAAGTAGGTGTAAAAGCTACCCTCGAAACATGGCAATGATCTATGGCATGAACTGCATGACGATATATAATAAAAAACGGTGG
>NW_012130096.1:1810919-1816340 GCF_000143395.1 Atta cephalotes
AACACATATCGCCGCGGAATAATATGCGCAAGCAAAAATTACACATGTAATCCTCGCTTCTATTGTCATACAAAAAAGTAACAATTAACACTTTGTGACTCTTTATCGTAAAATTATAATAAAGTCAATTTCTCAAAATACATTTTGTTTTTCGTGAATCTTTTATAAATTCCGCAATCATAAATGCAATCTTCTGAAGAAACGTAGAGATAACACGCAAAGGAAAGGACTGTGCAAATTATGCGGCTGAAACGAAAACATTACAATATCATATAAGCGTAATTCTGGTAAAACGCAAAACTGGAAGACAAGAATATATAATGTATATATATATATGTTCTATATACTTATACATTTTACAAGCAAATTTGTTTATGGGGTCTACGATGACTAAAGTTAAGAAGTTATTTAGTTTCAAGCATATCTTATATTCGAAAATCATTTAAAGAATATCGCTCGCACCGCGAGCTACACATTAATAACCGATATTTCATTGTCCTATAGTTACGTACTTATATTTTGTGTCGCAGAATGGATGTCAAGTAAGTGACTACCAAATAATCCTCTTTTCTTTTACAGTACTTGCATACAGATAATTGAAGGAAAATATTCGCGCGCTCCTCGCAGTCCGCGTGCATTTATATCGCAGATATGGCATTAGGATATGATGAAACAGTATCGATTGCTCCCTTCGTAGTCTGGTTTGTGGAGGATAATTAATAACTAAACTAATTATTTGGCTAAGATAAAAACAGAACACTTATTCTGAGTACGCAAGAACACTTTGTCAGGATCGCGTCTCGCGATCGTTGCCATATTGTACGATTAAAAATGTAGATACCCGTCAACGGCGTATTCCTCAAAATTTTATGATAACTTATGTATAAAAACTCAAAAATTAGAAATCTTAGACATGACACGGCTATAACAAGTAATATCATGTTATCGTCCTTATTTATTCATACTCTTAATCCTAATCCTTAAATTAAATTAATTTTCTTATATATATATTCTTCAATTCTTGGACTCTCGCAAATCTAAGAAGTTATATGATAATATTTCAACGAGCCGCGCAATAAATGTACCGATATGTTTGTCATAGGTGATTAATCTTTCGATCGCGAAGCTCTTAAGGAGATGCGATTTAACGATTAATAAACACCCTAACTCATATCGATGTAGTCGCGTGACAATCGGCTCCGTTTTGCGTTTGCTGCGTGCTGTGAGGTAATGTCGCGAGCTCGTTCCTGCTGAGATGCTGAACGATTCCTGCGCCGAGCGAGTCACCGATAACATTAATGGTTGTTCTACATCGATCTCTGCAAATTATGCAAGCGCATCGTGTTTAACATTACAGATATTTCTTTTAAATTTAGTGTAATGAAAGAAAGAACACACTCACAGTAACCAGTCAACCGCGATAATTAAGAAGACATCGTTGGCCGGAAGTCGTACTGTGTCCAACACCATGACCATGGTCACTAGGCCGGCCTGCGGAATTCCAGCCGCGCCGATACTGGCAGCGGTCGCCGTGATACTAGAACAAGTATTAGATATAATAAATTGGATATAATAAATTGGATACATAGAACAAACGATTTTGTTGAAGTATCTAAAATTAAATTTTGCTAGATGTCAAAATAATTTCGTTGGACTCAATCAACAATTTCTAAATTCTTTGGAATAAAATCTTATTCTAAAGAGTAAAAATTGAGCTAGCCTTGAAAAAGACTAGCTCAATTTTCAATGAGTGAGAAAATTCATTCTAAAAATTTTAGAGGATATCAATAATTATGTAAAATGCTCATGTAAGGAAATTGATAGAATTTTTTGCAACATCGCTCATAATGCTTGGATTTCCTACATAATTATTTTGATGGTCCAACAAAATTATTTTCAAATCTGTATCTAGCAAATTTTTAAATACTTTAGCAAAATTAATTTCGTGTAGAAATATATCTTTTTTTGATGAATTTCTAAGATTTAAATGAATGAGAAAGCTCACCTTACCGCTACCAGCTGTCCAAAAGAAAGAGGAACCTTACGCACTTGAGAGATAAAAATGGCAGCTACAGCTTCATACAAAGCGGTACCGTCCATGTTTACGGTAGCACCTATTGGCATAACGAATCTGGTGACACGGGAATCGATGCCGTTTTTTTCTTCGAGACAACTGATGGCGAGTGGCAGCGTCGCCGAGCTCGAAGATGTGCCGAAGGCAGTGACGAGCGCTTCCGCCATATTCGCTATGTATGTATAAGGATTTCTCTTTGTGAAAACAAAGTATATCCCAGGCAACACCAGGAAACCATGTATGATCAGGGCGATCAATACGGTCAGGAAGTACATTCCGAGTTGGCCGACTACCTCCTCGAGCGATTTCATCTCCGTGATCTTTGAAGCGACCAGAGAGAGCACGCCGAGCGGCGACAACCTGCACATATAACAGAAATATTCTTGAGATTTTTAATTCGGAGACTTTATAATTCGACGAAGAATAAGCGAGAATCGAGATGATAGAATTATCACGACAAAATTGCGCGATCATCGACGGTTACGCAACGGTAGACGTTCTACGAGTTTTCCTTGAGAAAATTATACGTGTCTCGAGAAGCGGATACTTAACTATTACTTAGCTATTACAGTCTTACCATATGACCCAGTTTGTAATCAGCATCATAGCGCCGGATAGCGAGTCAAAGAAACTCAACAATGGCTTCGCTTGCGGTCCCATTTTACCGAGGGTGATACCCATCACCGTCGCAAATACAACGAGTCCAAGAATATTTGAACCAGACACTGTCTTCTCCTCCAGTTCCCATTCCTCTAAAGGAACTAAAAACAGATAAAATATTAATTTAAACTGATTAAAATGAAAAATTAGTTGATGCTATGTAATCTAACTTTAAGCAGAACAAATTATTATGATATCAAAATAATATCAAAATGACTGAAAATAATCGTTAAAAGTCATTTTTCAATCATTTCCGATTCATTTTAATATCATTTTGATATCATGACTTGTTATTCTACTTGAACTTACATTACTTATATGATTCTTTTTACATAATTATTAATTCGATAAAAATATATTGAAAAATTTCTGACTTTAAAATTATATCTCAATTTTCTTTGATCTCTTTAATGATCACAATTAAATAAAGGTTGATATAATGTTCTATATATTCTTTAAATAAAAATGTACATATAAAAAACTTTTTTTAAAAATTAAAATAATATGTGCTAAATATAATATGTATACACAAAAAACTAAAAAAAATTACTAAAAAAAATTTAGGTAGATATTGATCTGAAAATAAATTTTGTTGGATTATCAAAATAATTATGTAAGACTTTCAAATTAATTGCTACAATGTCATCTAGCAAAATTTTTTTGCTGGATTGTTCATCATGTTTGAATTTCTTTCATAATTGTTTTGACAATATAACAAAATTTATTTTTAGATCTGTATCGACCTAAATTTTTAAACAAAATTGTTCTTTCCACGTATAAACAGCATTTATTCCCTAAATTCTTTTCCATTCTGGAGTGGAACTTCTGAAAAAAAGAGTAATTCTTAAAATTTTCAATTTTTAAGAGTGAGATTCATTCTAAAAGTTTTAGAAAGAAAAATCATTTAATAAATTTATAAGGTGGGATGTTCTATGCTAGTAATTAAGAATTAAAAAAAACATTTTTTTAACTAAAAAAAATTATTACCACTGCCATTCTCAGGTGGCTTAGGCTCGGTTCGACTTTGAGCGATACAGGCCTCCACGAGATTTGGCGGAAACATATTTCTGACTAGGTCCATTAACGTGTCGACGGTAGAAATGTTTTGGGCTGGCCTTTTGCTCTCCGAGGCGGAACTACCAACACCAGGTTGGATTGAGATAACCAGAATTATACCTAGGATCAAAATTTAACAGGCAACTGTTAAAGCTCACTCGCTATCAGCAATTAGACATTGCAAAATGTTTTTTTCTGTGTTTGCTTAATTAATCACGAAAGCAAATGGGAGTTGAGAAGAACATTATGTCGATCACAATAAAAACCGACGAGATAAGTATGATGACACAATCACAAGAAATAGAAATTCAGTTGGAACGATAATGCTACAAAAAAAAGAACAAAACGATTTCTAGAGAAAAAGAAGAGTATGCGATACGTAAGTAAAAATTCGAGTTATAACCGGTCTAATCTCCGTTCTAACGCAATATAAAACGTCATATTTGTTCGTTGCTAGAAAAATAGCGATCAAATAGTGCGAACTTTCTGTGATAATGTCTTCGAGTAATCTGTATCTTCGCTAATTTATTGTCTAATGCATTGTTCGCGCTTCATTCTCTACTTGGTCACGTTAATTAACCGAGGTGAGTCATGAGAATTCAGAGCTATCAGACGCATTCCCTCCGCGATCAGATCAGATATATGTAAATACAATGAATACTACTGTGTAGTATCTGTCACTTGTCGCATCGCATTCATAGTTTCTGAGAAATGTATCATTGTCTGCGCTGTTGCGATGACCGAGATGCCGCGATTCTTTAATCGCGATTTGCGCCGTTGATGCGAGCAATCATTTAACTTTATATACGTTATTTAAAACGCTAAATGCGTCCAGCTGTGAGTAAAGATATGCAATTATATTAAAGTATCAATTAAAAGACTCCGCATTTAATTATATGAAAAATTTAGTCATGGAATAAATTATTTTTCACATATAAGTATTCATATCGGTATTCACAGTCTTCTTATTTTAAGATCATCGAAAAATTTTTTAATATAAATACTAACTATGAACACCGATCATAATGTAGCTTAAATATAAATACCGATTATGAATCTGATCTTAAATATAAAATATTGAATTTGAACATGATTTCGATTGCGAGAATGTCACGATATTAGATGAAGAGCATTTTCTTAAATGTTTAGTATCTTGAGTGCCTTTATATACTCATACAACAATAGTCTCAATTTCAACACGCTCAAATACAGAGTATTGTACATCAAACTTATGTACAATTATTAAAAGACATTAAATAGTTACATTTTGTCGGTTTGTATAAATTATTGTTTATGTATTGACATTGTTCTTTTTTCTTTTTATTTTCCTTGTTGATCTGACATGTCTTACTTATTATATTAAAAATGTATTAATCATGTTGCGATCAATGTGCGTTTTTTAACTTGATACTCTTTAGTGTAATAATAAATTTTGTAGTAATAAATTTTAATTGGTTTCCAATGTCGAGACGCATTCCTTCTATATCTTGGGATGAGTCACCAATTTTTTAATGTTAATTTATAATATACTTGCTGGATAAAATAGTTTCCATTCAATTTCATGCAAAAATAATAGATTTCTTTTTACTACACCTAATATTTATATATAATATTATATATATTAGGTGTAC
>NW_012130096.1:1819120-1827552 GCF_000143395.1 Atta cephalotes
GTATATATATATATATATATATATATATATATATATGTATATATGTATACATATATATACACACACACACATATTTAATTTAATTTAAAAGACAGATAGTTTGCATACACAGTCGACATGTAAATGTGTCGACTTCGAGACGATCACTGTAACAAATAGCAACAGATGCTCCGAAATTTATGCTCTGAGATTTTCCGCAGTGAACGTGACTTTTTTCTAAACCTTGGAAATTATAAAACAATGACATAAATTCCTCGTAATTTACGTCTATTCTTATATATATATATGTCAACAGGCAATGTAACTATGAAATAAATGGGTCGTTTTTCATTTATTTTATATATAGACTATATTTCTTCCAAATTACATTGACAGTAGGTATAATAATCTCCCGGAAATTTTTTCATTTAAATATTTACAGATAATCCAATTAATTTCAGTCTTATCGTCAGTTTTGAAAATGCAAGATTTTTGTTTATAAATTTTACTCTTGTAATCAATGGAAGATAAATTGATAAGTCTTTTATTGCCAT
This sequence comes from Atta cephalotes, assembly GCF_000143395.1. Lineage (NCBI taxonomy): Eukaryota > Metazoa > Arthropoda > Insecta > Hymenoptera > Formicidae > Atta > Atta cephalotes. The sequence continues at coordinate 1,819,654 of NW_012130096.1, forward strand.
ATAATCCTTTTTATCGGAATTATCTCAAGTAGCAAAAATCAAAGTACAAAATAATAAACAAAAAGGCTTGTAATGTAGGCTTTAAAAATTCAAATTTCAGTTTTTGCGAAATTTATTTATTTTTGTCACGATTTTATTGTAAGCGGTCTCATAAAAATTTATATTTCCGCGTCTCGCTTAAAGTCATAAATAAATTTTGTTTATTCTGTTCCGTTAGCGTTCATAATACTCGCATCAAGAATATATAAACGGCTTATAAAATAATTATTAGAATTTATTTTAGAAAATCAATATGTCATAATATGTATCGCTAAATATCATGAGTGATATTCGAAATATTTTCATTGCACTTCTTTCAATTTCAGAACAATCGTTGCTGTTTACTTTAATAATTAACACTTCGTTATAATATGTGGATCTGAGATTAACGGTCAGTTTGCACGTTTCTCGATTGTTGGCAATCGCACTTCACACGACGACGTTGTCATAACACAATTTTTTTTTAATCCAGATTTATTATATTTGGCACTTTTCACAAGTCTCTTCTGCGGTTAACTGGGAACTAAATCATCAACTATTTCAAGTTGACAATGTTCCAATCCTCCAATTCTCTGAAGCAATTTTAGCAGAATTTACAAGGAAATCTATCAAAGAGCTAACTGCATAAAAATATCCGTGCATTATGCAGAGATAGAAAAAGTTTCTTTAAATTAAACAAATTCTTGCATTGGAATAATCCAATCAAATGGATATTTAAATTAACGAATGTGATTATTTGCATTAAAATTTAATTTTTTTGATTAAACAAAATGTTTCATTTAAAATTAAATTTGTTTGAATGAAACAAATTAATGTAAATAGGATTCTCGAGTCCAAATCTTTTTCTCTGGGTGTAATAAAAAAATGCAAGATATTCTCCATTTAAAATTGGAAAAGTAATATGATTATGACGATCGATTAGAATTAATTGATAATGATTTTGGACAGCAGAAAATCCTTCGAAATCTGTTGAAATCCGTCGAAGCAAATCGCCTTTATCACAACAATACAATAAATATACGAGAAAATACGGAAGTATTGACAGTATCCACGAGCTATATTCGTATGCAGCTGGTAAGAGAAAAAAAATTATACTGCGGATTATCATCGTAGAGCCTCCTTTTATTTCTCCTCTTTATATTACAACGATGTTTCCCATTGGATAACGCTATGTATTTGTTCTAAGAAATGTATTTTTATTATTACTTTATTATTACGCTTTTACTGAAAGCAAAGCTTTTATGGAATTAATAGCGGATCACGCAAAGGCTTTGTTTATTCTAATATAATGTAGCTTTACAAAGTATACATGGATTTACAAAGGTGTGACTTTAATTAATAAAATTATATGTGTAACAAATTAATTAAAATGCATACGACACTTTCTCATTATTTTATTAAAAGTTAAAACTTTAAATTGCTAATTTCTATTCAATTTCATACAATATTTTCGAAGAACGAAGCGTGATAAACTGGAATGCGGAATCGCTGATTATTTATAGATGAACCACATTTCGTAGTATTCATCAAGTGTTTCCATGTGGCAAAAATAAATACGCCTTTATACAATCACTTTTGAAATAACTCACGACTTTAGTAATAACTCAAATGTCCAACAGTTTTTACGGTATGGTTTCAATACAAAATTTGTTCCATGCGATTGTGTGGCATAAAGGGCAACAAAAAGCACAAGAGACGAAGTGTGAATTCATTTGCGTAGACTAGAAGAAATTATTAGAATAAATATGTAAATCTGCCTTAGACTTATACAAAAAAATTATCGTTGTAAAATGTCACCGACCCTCGGTGACGAGTATCTTGCACGTGCCGCTGAGAAAACCGGTCAGAGATACACTCGCCAGCATGAATTTTTTATTCGCGATTGCATCATCGAGGACGCAGCTCGTACGTATCTAACGCTATTGTAGAAGAACGCTACTGTGTTGCGTCCTAATGCTAATAATCCTCATGCTAATGACGTCATCAATGTTAATAAAACATCGATAAGGGCGGGAGCGCCAAAGTCTTGCATAACGCATAATGTACAAAAAAATGAACCAATTAAAAAGTTTTTTATTTCTTTCCTTTCCATGAAAAAAGTCTTTGATTGGTTGATTTTCTTGTGCTTTAAACGTTACACAAAGATCTGTGCTCCGGCCTTAAGAGGACCCTAAAGCCGTTTATTAAATAATTTTTGTATAACAATTACTTTTTTCCTCTTTTACAGATTCGAAAATTCTTTTTCAGGATTAAAGGTATGCATTAATACGTGTTTGTTATGCCGAGAACAACAAATTTCGAAACTGAATTTCTTAACATAAACCCTCACGTATTAATGCGTATACTTTAATCCCGGAATAGAATTTTCGAATCTGTAAAAGAGGAAAAAAATAATTGTTAAACAAAAATTATGATTTAATCGGTAATACAGTCGGTAATACAGTTTTAGGATCCTCTTAAATCTTGATTTCGAATCTTGATAAATTTATTGATGTGGAACGATCGAGTATCAGATTACTGTAATTTAACAAGAGCAATATTCGGAGCTTGCAGTGTAAACTAATATTGTATACTCGGCGATTAGTTCTCTCTGCCAAGTTCTTCCAAGTATCCTGAATCGAAGACCTTCCGGGTGCACGACTGAGTGTTATATGTAGATCCATGCGATTGTAAATCCAGAAATATATATATAGAAAAATAGTAAGACAGTAAGACGTAAACATTAAGCGAATCGATTAAGCACAGTAGAAAACGTAAAGCCGTAATCATACTACGGTTGCGATTTCTAGTTGTCAGTTATATTTTAGCAAATCATGATGCAGTTTGTCCGTATTTGTTGAATCGTAATTAGTTAAAGTAGAATCATGAACTGGCAACCGTAGGATAGAATAGAACGCCGCTTTCTGGTAGGTTGAAATTTTAATTCCCTGTTCTTATTACCTGTGCTTTTTAATTGTATATAAAGTCCCTTGCGATTCGCGCTTATCAAAACCATCTCTCCATAGCTTACCCTTTCATTATTAGAATAGAGTATTCAGGACACTTCAGTCTTACAAATTCATTAAATATATGATTATAATATTACATATATAATATTACATATATAATCATATATTAATATAATTATTGGGAGTACAAATTAAATCGGTCCGTTTCTTAAAAGATTGCTCCAGCTGTTGTGAATGGTTCATAATGACAGCTGATTTTGGCAGAGAGGTTAAACATCTGCTAATAATATTTAGTTTATATCGCTTTGAGTTTCATACAAAAACCTTTGATTGTGTTTGAAATGTTGAATTTTGTGTTAACCAAGCAGCATTTGCGAGAGGTTTTTGATTTTCTGCTTTAATTGGAAGAAAAGTGCGGCTGAAACCTATCGAATGCTTGTCGAAGTTTATGGTGACACTGTTCCAACTGATAAATCATGTAGGAAATGGTTTCGACGTTTCAAGGATGGAGATTTCAGCGTTGAAGACAAGCCTCGCTCTGGACAGCCAAAAAAATTCGAAGACAAAAAATTAGAAGCATTACTCGAAGAAGATCAGAGTCAAACGCAAGAGGAGCTTGCAGAATCATTGAGAGTAATTCAACAAGCCGTTTCTGTACGATTGAAAGCCATGGGAATGATTCAAAAACAAGGAAATTGGATGCCTTATGAACTGAAATCAAGAGACTTTGAAAGACGATTTTTCACTTGCGAACAGCTGATTCAAAGACAACAGTGAAAAGGTTTTTTGCATCGGATTGTGACTGGAGATGAGAAGTGGATATTCTACGACAATCCCAAGAAGAAAAAATACTACGCCCGGTCAATTGTTACCATCAACCTCAACATCAACACCACGGCCGAACATTCATGATTCGAAAATCATGCTCTGTCTCTGGTGGGATCAAAAGAGTCTTGTTTACTATGAGCTGCTGAAACGTGGCGATTCTATTACGGGCGATCGGTATCGGCTACAATTGATTCGTTTGAGCTGTGCATTGCGAAAAAAATGGCCGGAACAAAGACATGATAAAATTATTCTTCTTCATGACAACGCTCATGTCGCTAAAGTCGTAAAAAAATATTTGGAAACGCTCAAATGGAATGTTTTATCGCACCCGCCGTATTCTCCGGACATTGCTCCTTCTGATTATTGGTTGTTCCGAAGAATGCAGCAAGTCACCGATTCACTTCTTTCACAGAAATCGAAAATTGGATCGCCTCCAAAGACGAGTCATTTTTTCGAAATGGAATTCGAAAATTGCCTGAGAGATGGGAAAAAGTAGTAGGCAGCGATGGACAATATTTTAATTGATCTGTTCATTCATTTTGAAATAAATGCACAAAAAAAACGGATCGAACTAATTTGTACTCTCAATATATATTTAAATGCAAGATGTCGTGAAAAACGTAGTATCTATTTTAATTATGTATGATTTTCAAATTTAGAATAAATTAATTTTAATTTGTGATCACAATTGTTGTTTGCTTTAAAATAATCTTTTGTTTATTGTTATATATATATTTATACACAATATCATATATAATTTAGTGCAAAATTGATTCATAATTAAAAAAATTTTTGCATTTATCTCCATCTCTTCAATATATCTAAAATATATTGAATGTTATCAATTTTTATTTACTGTAATTTTAATTGCAGTTATAAATAATTGAAAGAAGACAATGAAGATTGAGATATAACAAGTCATGAACACTCTACGCGATTAATTAGATTTATCAGAAAAAAACTTTTATAAAAAAACATGAATAATTTACAGTTAACAACACGAGGAACGGTATCACGATAAAATATCAAACTAACGCCTTCAGCTGAAACCTTCAGTTGAATGAATGAGTAACGATGGAGAACACGATAGTGTGCACGCGACGTGGGTGTTCGTCATGGATCGTTTCGTGGATGTTTTCATTATTTCCGTCTCTCATATCGAAGTTCCGGCGCGAACCTGCGCCGAATATGTCTGCACGGGAAAGAGGGAAGGAAGATCTTGGCCTAGTTTTGCGTCCTTATAGACGGACTAATCGGTATTTTTATCTTATCCAGAATTTTATAAATATACTTGAAACGCGACTGGATCGGGATTTTTCCATCAGATTTCGCAACGTGATATTCATCATAATGGGAGTATAATTAAGTTCTGCAATGAATGAGAACTTCGAGGTAAACGAACGACGACGTATTAATTGTCCCAGTTAATCCGTCAATAGCGTGACACTTGGATGCATAACGTCATTCGCAGATGCTGGGTGACATGATTGGTCTCACGTGATCGTTGAAAAACAATCCGAACCCGCGGACAGATGGGAAAATATCGTCCATGAGAATTAATGCGAACAATAACGATAAAACTCGTGTCGTCCGTTTCCGGCGATTCATAATATGTATATTTTTGCATTGTTCTTTTTCGCAGTTTTATATTACATTTAATCGACGGAGCTCACAAATTGCACTGAGTACCGGGTTAAAGGGTATCACCTTGCAGTACTCGTCTCGAATAATATGTGCAATTGGAACCTTTTTAATTTAACGAGTGACGGAAATAAAAATTTTTATGGCTTTTGAACACCAAATGTAATGATACCATATGTATTTCGAGGAAGACTTAAAATCCGCGCTCGGCTGGTAGAGCCAAGAATATTTGCGAAGACTACGCTATTAAAGTGACCGTAACCAATTAAAATGAATTAGCGAAAGGATTAAGCGTGCTTAAAAGTGGGAATAATAAGTAGCCGCAATTTGTTAGAAGAGATCAGCGTGAAAGAGAGAATTAAGCGTATAGTTAGAAATGAGAATAATAGAATCGCATTACGCCGCAGTTCTCACGTTCTCGTTTTTATTTGTCCCGAATATAAAGCGGAGCAATGAACGGATAAATAAAACGGATAAATAAACGAATCAATAAAATAAATATTAATTGGATTTGAACTGTCGCAGAATAGCACGTGCTAAATACTCAATGCCACATCGTTGGCTCGGGTAAAGGTTCCAAAATTATCTTCAGCAAACAACCTGTTGAATATGCTTACGTAAGAAATTGCCCACTGATGCAAGATTTACGATACAGATAAATCTCTCTTCTTTTCTTTCTCTCTCTTTTATTTATTTTTTTGAAAATCCTACATCATTAGACGTGAGTCTAAAAGGATTGTTTATACTAATCTCTCTTGATGCTTAATATTTCATTCAGAGAAAAAGATGCATAGGGATAAAGAAAGATATATACAAAGAGAGAATTTGTTGCTTTGCAAATATTTGCTTCGAATTTTGACGTCTCGGTAAGATTATTTCGAGTACGCCGTAACTGTCGTGCAAAAAGCTTGAGTGCATGTCAGAATAGCATCTGATTCTAGATGTTATATGGTCAACAGATAAAAAAACCTTCATAAAAACGCATCTTTTGACTCTTCTGCCTTTACCGCCTAACTTCTGTATTTAAATAACGAGTTATGATAACCAGTTTTACACGTATTATGCGTGTACATTGTACCTGACATCTTTACGCATGATTGGAAGGTTTCAATGAAAAGCTACAGTGAGATTATAGAAGAAAAGAACTTCTTTCTCGTTAATTTCGCTAATTATTGAGAATTTTATACCAAGGCTCGTTATTTTAATAACGATACGAATGCAAAGCTTACTAAAGCAAAGGTAAAATTGCTTACGCAATGTAAAAATAAGCGAAAACGACGCGCGCCTAGTATGCTAAATCAAATTCTATCGCGACAGTGGCGATCGCACGAGATACGAAATAAACTTGCAGTTAATTTAGTGCGATAGAGGCGAAACATGCATTTCCTTATCAGCAATAAGGATAAATGTGTACAATTTCTCTATCGCATAGCTTCGTATTCGCGATGATAAGTATATTTAATTGGTATATTTCCACCGGATATGTCTCAAGTTTGCATTTTTTATTTAATTATAAATCAACAATGTAAATTTTGTTAATCAAATATTCTGTACACTGAAAAAAACTAAATTTTAATAAATATTTGTTTGAATAGTTCTAAGTAAATGTTTACTAAACGTAAACATATATTTATTTAATACAAAAATCATTAATTTCATTAATCATTTTTAACTTTTTTTTATTGAGTAAATATATTTATTTGTAAGTAACGTTTATCATTCAAAAAAATATGTTAAAATTTAGTAAATTTTTTTTAGAGAGTGCTTCTTTTTAAAACTATGTTTACAATGAGAATCTTCTGCTCTTGTATGTTTTTATAATCGAAAAGTCTCCGTCATTGGACTTTTTTGAAGGTACAATTTAAACGATTCAAGCAGTCACGTCAAAATAACGTGAAAATGAATCATTTATATTTATTAATTGAACAATGATCCTTAGTAGTTATTTTGGAGCCATTTTTGATATCACTGACTTATATTTCTGCTTGGAAATTCACATAACAGAATCTTTTATGATTCTTTATGGCACGTAGTACTATAAATAAAAGTACTATAAATAAAATTTTGCTGCGAATTGTAATCGGTGTTGTTTAAAAGAATCGCGAGGCGTCTTCCTTCGAGACAAGAAGCTCGTCAACATACAGCTAGCATCATCGAAGAAGCTAGACCTCCGCAATTCTCATTACAATTGACCATGATTTCTTATGCGCTGTGCGCGCGGTCGCATATCATCTTCTCCCTCTGTTCTTTATCACAAAGAATGGGCCTAACAATGATTTAATGAGCAACCGCTGAGCACCCGCTGTTGCTATTATGAAATTCTGTGCCAATAAATCTTGCTGCTGCTGAATGCGATATATGACGCGACGTATAATGGATCAACTGCATATATATATATATATATATATATACACGTGTGTGTGTGTGTGTGTGTGTGTGTGTG
>NW_012130096.1:1830986-1833582 GCF_000143395.1 Atta cephalotes
GTACGTGAGAGTGTGTGTGTATGTACACACGCAGGGTGACTTCCATTCACGGCGCGAGAATCCGCCGCAGAAATGCGATTTTTAATGGCGAATCACGATAAAGTCGATTAAATTAAGTATTGCGTCTTAATTTCCTGACTCAGACTTTACATATGCAAAAATCGAATTGTTGATATATTATGTCATATCGGGAAATTCACGGTATAGTAAATGCGTATTATATGCCTCTTTTCCAATTTATTTTCCAGTTTATTTTCTAATCGCTGCGATATTTTTTATTATGACAGCTTATAGAAATCTCTCACCGTTTTAATACTGAAAGATAGTAATTAATTATTTATTTTAAATATTAAAATAAATAGTACTTTTAATTCTCCAAATAAATACTTCATTACTATCTTTCAGTATTAAATTAATTAGATTATTAGATTTCTGTAAAAGTAAATGTCTAAACGATTATTAGAAGTTAAGACGTATCGTGTATTGTGATAGAATATGCAGTACAATAATTTTAATTGCTTCAATATTTGACGTTTATCATGTTTTAGCTAAATTATAATAATTATTTAATATATAATTAATATATTATTAGCCTTTACTATGATTAGATCATAACTCCATCACGATTTAATCACTAAACTGCTAATAACGAATTATAACTTATCCACGGAAGTAAACGATACATTAATTCATAATTAGCTTGAAGGCGAAATCATCGTCATCAATTCACGCATATTTTATTACATAAATAATTGTCGCGTGAGCAAAAAATATTGCGGAAATTAAAAAATAAAATTAGAAAGAGAAAAAAGAACATGTAATCTACGTAGTCATGGAAAAAATTGAGATTGTTTCTCCTACATTGTATATAATTTATTAACAAAATAGTTTATTTTATTTAAGCTTAAAAAGTGAACATGCAACAAATGTAAATCAATATGAATGATTTTTGTTTTGCCATGTGATAAGTGTATGCAAAACGATAATAATTTTTAGAATTAAAAGCTATAAAGAATATTTAAAAAAATTTGAGAAAAAAAATATTAATCAACGGATTTGCAAAACAATTTGCAAAATTATATTTTAAATATTAAAAAATACATTCGAGTTAATAACATATTTATGTGAAGAAACTGTCTTTTAAATTGGTTCTTAGAATAGTCGTTATCAAAAATTGCGTGGAACTTTTTTTATAAGTCTAGACACCAAATTCTAAGAAGAATTGGGTTAGAAGATCCAAGTGGCAGAGGGCAAAGTTTATTCGATACATGTGTATTGCATATGATTATCAGCAGCTGATGATGATAGTTCATCATAATAAAATGTAGTTCATTCCAAAGAAATGACCAACTAATTGCATCGAAATAAATAGAACAAATTTTTGAGAAGAATATTTGTCCAGACAGCAAAATGTTCAAGATTTTTTCAAGACGTTTTCAAAATTTTTTAAAAAATATCTTTAAGATGTCTTTTTAAAAAATATCTTTAAGATGTCTTATGTCTGCACATAGCACATAAATGCAAATTCAGATTTAGCAATTCATTAATCAATTGAATATATACAAATTATATGGATAATTGTTAACCCTAAGAATAAATAGAAATCCAGCGATATCTCACGCGATAAGAGAGATCGTACTTACAGCTCGCTTGCCACTTCCATGATGCGCTTCCTGCGTCCTGTTGTTTCAATGAGAACCGCGCTCAGCAATCGTTTACATAGAGCGTTCACTTCCAGTTAGCCGGAAGTGGCGGACGTCCCGATGGGGCAGAGAATCGCCGGAGCTGGATCGTCGAGGGGCACTAAGAGCGAATTTGCCTGTCTCTCTTCTCCCTCTCACGTCGCCGTTTTTTTTTTTTCGTGAATAAAATTGCACGTCCAAGTGATGACGCTCGTGGTGCGATTTAAGCCGAGAGGGACGAGACGCGATGGAGAACGAAGATAAAAGAGGTTGAGGACACGCGCGTGGATGACAGGGATGAAGGATTAAATGTCCAACGTCGATTAACGCTAATCCCAAGTCTAATCCTTTGACTTCCTCCCTCTCTCTTTCTCCACTTAAGTGACAAACGAAATTCTCGTAATTTATGCGTTCGCGGATATAAAATTCGTAGAATCGCGATTCAGGCCGATCAGGAAGCTGATGCACGACGTCATCGACGCGAGAGCGGTTTAACGGCGCGCGCGAACTGGATGGATGCTGGGTACCTCGTTAGTCAGGAGAGGATGTATGCTGATGGGGCTCTCAATCTGTGCCACCTTGGATGATACGATTAGCTATGGCGATCTCCCCCTACGACGATCTCTTCCTGCCGTTACCGGCTAGTCTATCATCACGATATACTGTCACGAATACGCGCGCGTTGTGTATGACGACTACGACACCATCGGAAGCCACCAACCAGGTCCCTATTGTTTGTCGGCGGTTTGTTCACTCGATTGTGATGATCCACCAGTACCGCACACGGCAGAGCGAATTCTTTACTCGTTTAGGCTCGACGTACCCTTCGCTCTGAAAGCAGGCCTTCCCTTCATCCGAGAACGACTTCTCAGTGCTAACTCTCCTTCTAGTCTCTCCCTTTCTCTCTCTCTCTC
>NW_012130096.1:1834625-1840047 GCF_000143395.1 Atta cephalotes
ACACACACACACACACACACACACACACACACACACACACACACACACACACACACATTTTCTTGTTTTTTATATCATATTTCAATCTTTTTGATTATCCAAATTTTAAATTGAAATATATAAAATATCAGCTCAAAATTACTAAGCAAAAATTAATAGTTAAAAAAGTTAAAAAACACGAGCAACATTTAATGAATCCTTAAAAATAAACTAGTTTATTACAGCATACATTAAAAATTAAATTAGTTTTTTATATATACATTAATTGGAAACATTTCGACTGTATTAAATCTTTTTCAGTCCACATACAAAAAAAACTGGAAAGAAAAAATACATTAATATATTAATAGATAAATATATTAAAAACATGGAAATTATATCACAGTATATTTAACATTACAAATAAAACTGTATAAAATTGATAAATCTCAACATTTATTGTCATATGTTAATGTCTTCATATTTATATATCGTTTTGTATATTTGAAAGATATTGCTTAGGGAGTTTAAAATAAAAATATGCGCTTCTCTCTCTCTCTCTCTCTCTCTCTCTTTCTGTATTGAATTGTTAGTAATATTATACTCTAAAAAAAATCTCGGAAAAATATATTAAATTTTAATAAATATTTATTTGAATAGCCAACTAAACATTTACTTAATTAGTAATTAAATATTTTCTCAATAAAAAAGTGATAGTTAAATTAAATTAATGATTCTTAATATGAAATAAATATCTTTATATTTAATAAATATTTAATTGATATTATTTAAACATATGATTTATTAAAATTTAGTAAAACTTTTTTTTTCACAATTTCAATAATTACAATTAATCAGCAGTTGTTTAGAACTGATATTTATCGCGGTAGATTGTAAAACGCTCAACGCTCCAGGCATGTAATTTATTCGCGATCGTTGTTATTGAGCAAGTTTGCGTATCGCATGCATCCGATTTGATTAGCATCGGCGGCGTAGAAGCGGAAGGGGCTTGGGACGCGACGATTGCAAGGTGTGTTGAGTGGTTTGACAGCTTAATTATGGTACATAGAAAAGAATCGACTCGTGAGTTAATCGCACGGAATAGTTCCGTTTCACGCCTCGATCGAATCAGTGTTTTGTTCATTAAGCTTGTTTGTTGTATAATAAGATCGCAAACCATAAAGCTTAGAAACTCTATAAAGTGGAGTCTACAATGAGATTTTAAGATTTATTTTTAAAAACTTGAGCTTTAAGCTCTAAGCCGTAAGAAATTGATCATAGTCGAATGTGATAGGCTTTCTACAATAAAGATTATCTAAGCTTTAAAAGCTTAAAACCCATAAGAAATTGATCAATCAAATATGAAAAGAATAATTGACTATAATTGGTCGATTTCTTAAGGTTTAAGACTCAAGTTTTACGCTTTAAAATCTCTAAAACAGAATCTACAAGATAACGAATTTTTGATTGACCCATCGTTTGCCAATTTCAGTAAGAATTAGAATGAGATAGAATATATAAATAGAAACAGTATACTTCTTTTTTCATTCTTGTTTTGATAAATTATTCGAGACTAGACTCTGTTATAGAACCTTTACATAAGCCTTAAAAAATTAACGAATTATAGTCGATTATTTTTCTCATATTCGACTATGATTAATCGAATATGAGAAAAGTAATCGACTATGATTTCATTAGTCAATATTTCTTAAGTCTTACGCTAATAGACAGTTTTTGCAATAACGTGAATTCAAATACGGCAAACGTTATCCTTTTCTTAAGTAATTGTTAAGAAGAAGATAATCTGACCTTACCATTCATCGTATTTGGATAAACGATATTGCAAAAATTCCATATTGTAGAATAGATTACCGTTTTGACGCGGCGTGCAATCAAGCGCAAAATGAACGGAAGGGCCTAAGTGTCCCTTATGATGCCCTCATTCCAAAAAGCTTTTCGATTTTGTTGCCTTGTTGTCAATTAATTCCGACGACCTTCGGATCCCATAATCGTTTGCACGAGCATTCATTAATGGAGGTATCGAACTGTACATAACGTTCGCACGACCTTCGTAAACCTTTTGTCATTTATATTTTCCCTCGAAAAAAAGAACTTTGAATTGTGTAAAAAGTGCAGGTAAAAATTAAATTAAAACAAGCGAGATATTATCAACGATATCTTCATATAAGATATATATCTATGTAGAGAAGAATTTTAATGAGACACTGTTGCGCTGAACTGTGTCGCTTCTTGAGTGATAAACGACTCTTCAATTTCTGCAAAAACACTTGTGTGTAACTAAGCTCGAAGTAAATTAAGATCGCTCGGATGATAACTTGATTTAACGCGACATATGGGATTTTTTCGCGAATCGATATGAGCTCGCATACGAGAGAGTACTTGAGAGGCACGAGAATAATCAAGACAATACATGCACCATCATCGCGCTCATCGTTGCAATAAACATGTCATATGTAATTTTTAAGAGATACAATTTCTTAGCCTTCTCTCTCATTTTCATCCTCGTTGGAAATTCTCTATCAACTGATTTAGTGCTTTCTTTCCATACAGCGCAGCAATATCGCTGCAATATTGCTACAACATTCAATGTTGCTGCAACTTTTGTGCAACTTTTGTGCTGTAGGGGTTAAATCCGATTGCCAATGTTATTTTGACTTAAAATTCTCTTTCTCTCTCTTTCTCTCTCTCTCTCTCTCTCTCTCTCTCTCTCTCTTTCTCTCTCTTTTACTCAGCTTTAAAGAGCTTAAAATCAAAATAACGTTGATTGTAATGTGCAATTGGGCCTTATAGCGAATTCGATTAGATGCACTTAGAGCGCACATTAAAACCATCGTGCACAAATTGAGGTAAAAATATATGTTTAATATATAAACATAAGAACAAATTGGACTATGAAATCCTCAACATACATCTTATAATATTGTTAAGTAAAATCTGTATTTTATAATATATATTTGCATTTTATTTTTACACAGATTAAATCAGGGTACAACGGCTTTCATATACACTAAAGCACACTAATCCAACCAAATTCGCTATTAGCGACACAGACATCACTCTGTCATTGAATGAGTAAGAGGCTGCGCGCAATGAAGGAGATATGAAGAATAGGAATAAGTATTAAGACTTCAATCTATCAGAAACTGATTATTCCAGAATAAATGGTTTCTGATAAATTGAAATATCTTAATATTTATTCCTAATATTTTCTCCATTGTACCCGGGATTAACAATGATCTAATAAACAGAATGACATTCGATCAAATGGAAAGCACCATTTAATTTATTTGACGTTGTGACGTTGTGTATCGCGGATCGAACACGTTTCTAAAAGTTCCGTTTCACGCATGATGCGTATGATGTACCATTTAGCCTATAAAATCTGTTTTTCGCGGCCGAATTAGTGTACAGTTTCGGAATTTAAATATAGAAAATAAGTATCATCTTTGATTTTTGGCGAAAAGCCAGAAAGAGAGCGCGGAAATAAAAAAAAACCGATCTCTGTCATCGAATATTAAAGAAGGCACACATCAGACCATCAGGCTAAAATAACACACCATCAGCGTCTCATCTGTAAAACAGAACGCACCCTAAGTCATTGCGTTGAACGGCGTCGCAAAATGTTCGCGCACGTTTGAGAAAATGAGAAGACCAACATCAAGCAACAACGATAATATGCGCGCAACTGGTCGTTGCATGGACGAGCGAATGAACGAGCGGACGGACGGACGGACATGCGTACGTATACATAATACGTACATCGTCGTGTCGCGCTCCTGGATAACGAGAATCACGTTTCTGCACGCGGCGCGGCGACGATCGCGAGACTGTGGCGGCGCAGCGTAAAGTTGCTTCTTTATAGCGCGGTGTGGCGGACTAGGAGATCCGCGTGCGCGTGTGTGCGACGTTCGTACCACGCGTTCGAAAAGCGCGCGAGAGAAGGGTGGTGTTGGCGCGGGACGGGAAAGAATCGCGGACGAGGAAGAAAGAACAAGAGAGAGAGAGAGAGAGAGAGAGAAAGAGACATAAATCGACGTGACGGGATGAAGACAAAAAATCATGCCAAGTACACGCGCGTGCGTGCGTGTGTGCGCACAAATATCCTCAATAAGGAGAGACCGTCCGGAGGTCGCGCCTTTCTCTTTCGGCAATTTTTGGGGGAGGGATATTGTTTATCGTTCGCCCTCGCCTCATTCTCGTCACCGGTGTCATCCGGTAAAAACCGGCGGGAAGCGGGTGAGACTCCCGCGAAAAGGGAGTGAATGATTTTCGCAACACGGTCAAACACAAATGGTCCTCGGATGATATATTGCGTGGTGGGGGCAGCTTCCCTCAACGATGAAGCGGGGGGGGGGGGAACTATCCCGCGCTCGCGCTCTACCCTCCTCGCGACTTGGCGGCGGTCGCCATGGCGAATTCATTGTCACCCCGGATTCTATCTGGGCGCCTCTATTTCCGTCTAACGTTCAACGAATCGGATGTCAGGAGGCACTGCCCACGCGGCGCGTTTATAGGATCGATAAAATGCCTCCTCCTGAATTTCGGATTACCTGGTTTTCGTGTATCTCGAACCGTACGTCGAGTTTGAATCTCGCCACGCTCATGTGCGACAGATAAGAAAAGAAATCCGCGCGACGTCGTCTATCAACGATAAGGCTCGCGACGAGAGACGTGTACTTATAATTCCATTTCTTTCTGGCTTCTGAAAAGTCGGGCATCATCGCCGAATGAAATTCGATGCTCGCAGCATCCCGCGTTTTGGCGCGCGATCGAAGAGGAACGCCCACCCCTCTCTCATTGAATGAACCCTTCCTCCCCTTTTTTATCGATTTTCAAAACCCAGTGTCGCGCGCGCGATGGAGAGAAAAAAAGAGGGAAAGAGACAGAGAAATTTCCCTCTTTTTTTTCGATCCACTTCCACTTTATGAGAGACGTTATGCAGAAACCCCTTCGTTTCGCCTTCGCGATATCTAATGATATCGTGCGTATATACATACTGTAGGACGAAGAGAATTGCCATATCCGGCAGCAGCGGGACTATTTGGCTACGCGATGCCACGATATGACGCGATATGACGCGATGCTACACTCCTGTTGCACGACTTGCACGTGAGGCACAGCAGTGAGCCGCGTAATCGCGAGCCGCTATCGATAGTACGAAGGTAATTCAAGACTCGAGCCCGCGCGAATTCGAAAAGCGCGCGAGTCTTCGTAGGTGGAGCCAGCGATCGCTTCCTTGCCTCGATGGTCACACTCGCTCCGCTGTCTTGAGTTATATTTGTATCTCGATGCGATAAGAAAGAGAGAGAGAGACAGAGAGAGAGAGAGAGAGAGACAGAGAGAGAGAGAGAGAGAGAGAGAGAGAGAGAGAGAGAGAGAGAGAGAGAGAGAGAGAGAGAGAGAGAGAGAGAGAGAGAGAGAG
>NW_012130096.1:1848058-1851757 GCF_000143395.1 Atta cephalotes
GAGAGAGAGAGAGAGAGAGAGAGAAAGCCATGACAGAATTATAGAAGATTTTGTCTAATTTTGCATAGCAACGTACGAGTCGTAACGTCGATCGTATGATAAAATTGAAAAAGGGGAAGCGGTTCACCCGAGAGAACAGCGTGCCTCCTCTCCCCTTCCCTGCCCGATATGCCGCTACCTTCTCGCCAAACTCTCTATCGCGTCAATTGTCGACTATTTCGCGTCGGACACGTCCGCCAACGTTCGGGCATAATCGGATCCTCGCATCGTGCTTCTCTTCCCAGTGTCCCGATCGCTCAACCCTCCCCGCGTCCTCCTACACCGCTCCAGGGATTGTCGACATACGCACGCCGATAGTACTTGCTAGTGGTGTGCACACCAGCGTATTACGACTCTAGTATGTGTGTTCGTATGTGTGCGTGTGTGTGTATGTGTGTCGTGCATTGGCCGGCGACCAATCGGACGCGGAGATGCAGCCAGTGGTGTACCACGAGCGGGCGCGAGAGCGAGAGTTGTGTGCCCTTTTTCCACCCCCTCCTGCCTACCATTCTGTCGCGCGAGTCCTTTTTAGGACAGCTTCGTCCTTTATTCGACAACGTGCTGTCGGCGTGTCATCGTGCGGGAATAGAATTTCTCGCTTGTTTTACGCCTGCGCCCTTTATCGCAAATTCGAAGTATCGACCTATCCCAATATCGCATAGCGCGTTTTTTTTTAACAACGATTCCATACAAGTTGCGACAAAGCAATGATATGTCGCTTGTTGACGCTTCATTGACGACGACGACGATGATGATTCGCAAAGAATCCGCTTACATAGGAAGTATCCCGGCGTGCGGAAAACGCGCGCTCCGCCAATCCGCTCGACGGTTCTCCAGTCTCCTCCATTCGACGAGATAATACGTTTTATTTACTTCGCACGCCGATATGTATTACCGTTGTCAATAACATGGCCGAGACTAACAACGCAAGGTCGGCAGGAGATAAAATATTATAATTTACTAATTTGTTAAAATCATTGTAAAAATATTGTAATTATGTTCCTTCGCGCAAAAAATAAAATAATAAACTGTCAAATGAGCTAACAATACATGTATATATCACAAGCAAACGAATAAGAAATCTATCTAATGCCAGAAAGAGCGATTATTAATTTTTAAGTTTGATAAGTTGCTGATATATTAATCTATTTGTAACGATTTTAAGCGAATTTGATGTATATAATTTTTTGCAGCATAATATTTTCGAAAATTCAAATCCAATACAAGCCCGACTGAACCTTTTTAGTTCAGGTATCAGAATTCTTAATTCTTCCTATGTCGACTTTCATAGAAATGAATGCTACTTGTTAGAAAACTTTCTCTGCAGGACAATATAAAAACAGGCAGCGTCAGAATATCTTCAGACAAAATGTATCCTTGAAGACAAAATAAAGTCTTGTCAATTGAATTTTTCAACCGTAGCAAAACGTAATGGTTCGTCTTTTTTTGGATTTAAAATCTAATAACACAAATCTAAATGGAAGTTAATATAAATTCAAAATGAAATCAGTTATATTCTCTGCGTATATGATTTTCGATGAATATTTTCGCGAAAATGCAATAGCAACAAGCATGATTACAACGAGAAAATTATGCATAAAGGAAAGAAACGGTTGTTAAAGCAATCTTGAATAAACAATTTTTTCAAATTATGACCCATATGTGGAACATTTTTCTGCTGCGTTCAGCAGAAAAAGCAGTTTTGCAAGATAATATATGTATCTAAAAAAAGTAAGATTTTATTGCATTAAAATTAAAATGAAAGTACCGCAGTTTGATTTCCTTTTAGACTAGAAAAATATAATTAAAAAGAATGATTATATTATGCAAAAGTTATGCTTTGCATCTGTGATAAAATTCTTTAATATTATATTTAATATTTAAATTCTTCGAAGTAGAATCTCTAAAGAATGAAAATTGTGTTTTGAAAAAGAGTGAGATTCACTTCAAAATTTTTAGAGGATAAAATACAATAAATACATTTAATCTCCAATGAGGAACTACAGACAAGAGTCATAAAGAATCTTATGACAGTTACAAAACTGCTTTTTCTGCTAAACGCAGCCACTTGTTCGTATCGATGATACATGTTCGTTTCTATCAATGTAGTTTAATTTTAATCCGGTTCTACTAATTCTTTATCTTTCTCCAATTCTTCGAATTAAAAAAAAATAAAGAATAAATTGAACTGAGATTAAAATTAATCTTGGTATAGAAACATTGGTATAGAAACGGACAAAATCAGAGAAAATCATCACGCAACCACGGGGACATAGAGGGCTTCATTCGCTCCTCCGTTTTTCGAGTCCACTCGTAACGGCACTGGCATAACAAGCGGCGATGCGCGCGCATCGTTCCCGGCCGGTGCGAGAGACGAGGACAGCGCATCGATACTGCGAGAGATCGAGCGATAGGAAGGGAACAGTGTGAAGGGAGCGGCGAGCGAGCGAGACAGAGCGTAACGAAGATAGGCACGGAGCGAGGGAGAAAGGCGAGGGACGACGGGTATACTCCGCTGACTCATCTGCGTGTAGTCGTGCAGCGTGTGCGAAATCCACGAGTCACATTTCCGAACTTGCTCGTGTTTACACGACAGTAAGTTCAATCCGCTTCCACTCTCCTCGCTTCGTCCCTCGTTTCCTAGCTTCGTTCCATCTCTCGCATCGCCGTCGTGTCTCTTCTAGCGGGCTGCTAGCAGGCTGTGCGGACTTGCGGTGCGTGCGTGCGCGCATACTTGATGCGTGTATGTGTAGTGGAAGTTTACGTGTGCGTATATATTTGCGCGTGCGCACGGGGCACGTATGCGTTATGTACATCGTGTGGCCGCAGTGATACACCGTTCCCGTGTTGCGAGACGTTTTTGGGCTGAGAGCGCGCACTACAAAGCGAGATTTGTTGAAGGACGAGAGCCACGTCCGGCGGCGACAACAACAACAACAACGACGACGACGACGACGACGACGACGACGACGACGACGACGACGACGACGACGACGACGACGACGACGACGACGACGACGACGACGACGACGACGACGACGACGACGACAACGAGCGGGTTCGTCTTCGATACGCAACGACTAGTACCGAGTACGAGGTGACTGACAGTCACAGTGGCTAGCGAGCGAGCATACGGAGTGAAGTGAGTTGACGACGACGTCGCCAACGATCGCGATCCAAGACAATAGAACGGCGTCGCGTTCGAGCGGTAACGCGAATTCGTGAAGGCACGATACCGAAAGACTGTGAGGTTGCAGGAAGGAAGTCGTAGAAGAAACGATGAAGACTTGGACAGCGGCGGCGACAGCGACAGTGCTGGCGACGACAACAAGGCGCCCCCAGCGACGCACCTGAACCAACCGCTGACGATTACGACGACGATGACGACGTCGTGATGCGTCGCACCGTGTCGCTCCAGTATCGCGCAGCAGCAGGCACCTCGCTCCAATTGTGACGCGACGTGTTCGTGACGTGACGCGACGAAAGCGGGACGGAGAAGACCTTGTCGGCACGCGAGCGAGCAAGCAAGCAAGCAAGCAAGCAAGCAAGCAAGCAAGCAAGCAAGCAAGCAAGCAAGCAAGCAAGCAAGCAAGCAAAGCAAGACGGGGAGGTGGTGAGGAAGAGGGAGAAAAAGAAAGAGAGAGAGAGAGAGAGAGAGAG
>NW_012130096.1:1851777-1856828 GCF_000143395.1 Atta cephalotes
GTATAACGAATTGTCGATTATCTATATATTTGACATTAATATTACATTTTTAAATAATTTATTGCAACATGATAATTTTTCATGATAAAGTAAAGTCGGTTTGATAAATATCAATTCATTATTTAAAAAAGTCATATAAATAAATAATATTGAATAAATAGTATTTAATAACTGTATGAAAACGAGATGACTGTTCTTTCTAACGGGAGTAATCTGATCTTTCAGTTCATGATAACGGAAATATCTAGTCGACATTAACAAGCGTCATTTAAGTCTGACAAATGGGAAGTTGGTGCGTTCCCCGATTTGCGACCTATATTACATACAAAGGCTACTTCGATTATTCTCCCGAAGTATCGAACAGATCAAGTTGCTCCATTCAGTCGAAACACACTTTCAACCCTCCCATTCCCTCCTTTTCGCTGCTGAGAATAAAGAAGAACCTCGACATTTTTTTTCTTTTTATGCGAGAGTTAGCCGAATGGAGGTTGCACATGAATAACATCGTACATTTGCTAGAGTAATTTAAAGCGGCACGTGTATCATGAAGCGGACACTCGTCACACGGGCCGAACTCGGAGGACAGGGCTAACGGGATTATTAATCGGCAAGTGTCCACCGAGCGGCGAAGTGTCCACTCAGCGGGGTTGAGAACCGCTGGCACGCGTGCGACGACGAAATACGCGTATATACGAGCGCGAGTTCGTGAGGATGGGTGCGTTGCCTTACAATCAACTGTATCAACGATATTAGAAGCATTCAAGGAAAGAAATCGAAAGAAAATGACTTTATTTTTACGTCATGAAAGTTAAAATGATTTTTGATTATAAAATTTCAAGAGGGTAACCACTAGCTGAAATATTGTCCCACAGATTACATGATTTCATTTGATGACAAATAATTTTCTTCATTATGTATAAAGTTATTTGGTACAATGATTGATTTTTATCTAATATCATACAATTATTTCTCATAGTTGCATATATAAATATACATTGGGATTTATATCATACAAATTTTATAATGATTTCGGAGATTCTATCCCACAATTACATTAAGTGATTACCTTCTCATAAAATTTGACTGTTTATTGACATTATAAGAACCAAAATTAAGTCATTTTTGTTGACCTTTTTCCTTGGCCACTAACACTTCTTAAGGCACCTTTAGACGATATAGCCAATGTATAGGTCAACTTTATACACATTTGCTAAATATTAATTATATTCGATATGAATAATTATGTATGTCATTTATGTGTATATTTGTTAATATTGGCATATATGTCTGACCATTAATAAAAAGACAAAATATTATAAAAATAAAGAAAGTGATGAAAAACCAAAGTTTGTCATTATAAAAAGCATAATTATTATTAAAAAATTAACAAATTTTAGAATCCTATTTTTTAATGAAAATATATCTAAAAAATGAAAACGGTCAATAATGACCGCTCAATACCTAAGCAGAACAAGTCATTATAATATCAAAATGATGTCAAAATGATTCTAGAATAATTATTAAATATCATTTTCAATCATTTTTAATGTCAATGCGAAATTACCGTGACTTAATTATTATTCTACTTGGAATACCTACTTCTTTAATATTAATAGTATTAATCGTGTCATCAATAACATCTTCAGTCTCTTATTTTTTTACATTTGGACTTTTCCTCATACTTCAGATTTACATTTCGCTTATGCAATTAATTGTACGGTTCAATAATCATTGCCCGCGTTCGCGAACAGCGTAAATAAAATTGGCGAGAAGTGGTATTAACCGCCCTATACCGGATACCGTTAACGTCGTCGACTGTACGTACTTGTGCGCATACGAAAACTGCGCATTCGTCGTGAACGAATATTCCCGGGGCCGCACGCAAATGCGTCCTTGTGCGGACTAATTGCCGCGCGCGCGCGGTCGCGTTAATTGCTCTCTTTTCCACGCTGTAACCTTTTTTGCCCTCCGCTTCCCCTCTCGCGCGCGCACTCGAAATGCTGCCCAATTGCGAGCAATTTGCTCGGCCCACCATGGGTCAACGCTAGATCCGCCATGCCGTTGTCGACAACCGCGAACGAATTCCACTCGAATCGTCGAATATTCGTGACTAGAATTATTCGTGCCTAATCGCTCAATTGGTGACGTTCCCGCACACAGGGTGTGATCTCTTGAAACATGCTTAGGTACTTACAGGAAAGTTTCTTTGACGTATGAGTCATCGGTTAATTAAATGACGAGCTTAGAAAAATAAAATATAGGTCTGTTTTGTATAGAATGATCTAGAACTTTCTTTTTCGCTTTCGTCAAATACTAAACATATATATCTATTTTACTTTAAGTTCCAAAAGTGTAGTACTAGTTCAGCTACAGAAAACAGATCTTGACTTGTATTTTCCTCCTTTCAGTAAAGTTGGAATATAAAGAACAATGCTCGTAGAAATGGTTATACAGCAGTGATGCGCAAACTTGTGGCCTGCATGTGGCCCGTCTGTGAATTTTTTGCGACACGACGATATAGCACAGACCTCCAAGATATATCCTAAAGATGTCCTGAGAACATCCCAGGATGTCTCTTGGATAAAATGTGTTATATGGAAAATATAAAATCATTTTCTTCATTTTATGCAAATAAAATAAATCAGATTTTTTTCTGATTTTATTTTTTTGGAAAATTAAGAATACTGGTTGTACATCACTGGTTTACAAGATCTAAACTATTATAGGATGAATAAAATTTAATAGGATGTTTAATATTATAGGAATTGTTCCTTCGAATGTTCGACCTGGGCTTCAATGAGTCAATTTGAAATATTCCGGATGTATTTTGAGATTTAGGGCCGCGGATGCTATACAGCTCAGCCAGCTGACGAGTTTATTCCTGCTGCAATTATAAAATTATATTGTGATGAATTACGAGAATTATTCAAAAGAGTGTAAAGTTCCTTTGATGTAGCTCTCATTTCTTTTCTTAATTTTCTTGCTGTTTCTCACCTCTTTGACATGGTCCGCAATAACCCTTGGGACAGACACGGATGTAATTGCAGGAATGGCGTGCCGACGATAGGGTGAATTGCTTGCGATAATTCCGTGTAATTTAATTTGTAACCATGGATCGTTTGAGCCTCATTTACGCTCACTGGGTTAATCCCGAGGAAATCTAAAAAAAAGAGGGACAAAATGCTGAAAAAAAGAATGCGCTTGTCTCACGACAATTGTCTCTTCCCGCAATGATGAATACACAAAAGGTGATCAGTGTTAATTAATCTAAACGACATGATGCATTTCCGCTCCACCGAAACGCGTTACTGGGATTAATTAATACCGTCGACATATCTGCGCGAATATTGAAATAGTCGGACACGTTTGCGTTTATAATCAATAAAACGATGCATACGAGGCAGGGTAGCACCAATGTATAGTAGCCGACAACCGCAAATTTCAAGCTGTGCATATTCCCATAAACAAAATTTCAAGAAGGTGCCCCATGCCGCATCCTTTCAAAAAATCTTTAACTTAATTTTTGTGGTATAAACTTCCCTTTCTACGAAGGTAATGGATATTTTTCAAATATTTTATAAGTCAGCTGTTGTTTGGGATTACCTGATTTCCAGCCATTGAAGAAGAGAACTGGGACGCTATAGCTAATAGACCATAAAATGTGATGCTCGATAATAAAAGGCATTTCACTTGTGGAAACAGCCTCGTGCGGATCTTGCCGAAATCTCACATGGAACTCCTGGGTATCATTATCGTCGTCGGTCGAGCAGTCCTTTCTTGCGATTGCATCGCTTGGAATGAAGCACTTGGCTCTTCTAATCAGATAAGCTTGTCCAGGAATATCCTAAATATGCGTATCATGATAAAAACAAAATTATAATGTGAAATGTCGTTGGGTACTCAATTCAAGGAAACACACAAAAGTTAACTCAAAAAATCAAAATGAATTTATTTTGATTATTAATATTAATAAACACAATCAAACTTTGACTGTGATTATATTTTAGTTTTTGGCAAAAGTTATTTTTGATGTATTCTTTGGGAAATAGAACAAAAAGTCATAGTGATAATATCAAAATATAATATCAAAATATATTTCTGTCTAAATGGCTCCGAAATAATTATTAAAAATTACTTTTCTAATAAAAAATGTTATTTTGACGTTATCGCAACCTGTTGTTCTGCTTACATAGAAAAAAACGGTTTTACTGAAGCATAAAAATAAAATTTTTTGCAGAATCGCTTATTACGAATTTTGTATAATTATTTTAATAGTCAACAAAATTATTTTCAGATCTACATATTTTTTTGTCTTAAATATAATAAGCGATGCTGTATGCAATAGATATTTTTTAAATAATCATTAATAACTTTAACTTCTCCTAAAAGAGTTCGTAAACGATATCACATTTTAACCATTTAGGTTTTACAAAATTATACAACTTAAAAATTGCAAAATTTTAAAATACTACTCGACTTGTGAAATTTTTATAAAGTTTTATATTTCGTGTGTTTATACAATAAACAATGGATGAATAGACTGCATAATTGTGAAATCCATTAATAACGTTAATCGAATGATTCAATTTGCATACTTCATGCGTCCGTTCGATCTGCATGTAATTCGCACGAATAAGTAACTCGATGGTACACGATGTACCTTGTTCCCGTGAAGCTCCCATCCGTCCGATATCTTGTCTGAAACAACAAGAAACCTTTCTGCATTCTCGAGGAATTCCTCCCATGTAACCGTGCCTGGGCCATCCATTGGTACGAGTCTAAATATCGAGAAATTTATTCTGACAAACGTACTTAGAAAGGTACATAAATGTTCGAACAGCAACAAAGGACCGCGATTATTGCATTAAACATTTTCGCACGTTTAGTTCGCGAGTTCCGAGACGGGTGGCTCATGATTAATGTTCTACAGTTCTCATCGGTTAACGTTGCCTCGCGCAATTATCTCGGGTTCCGTCGCTCGAACGAGCAACGAAAGAGAGATAGATAGATAGAGAGAGAGAGAGAGAGAGAGAGAGAGAGAGAGAGAAGAA
>NW_012130096.1:1861643-1871187 GCF_000143395.1 Atta cephalotes
GAGAGAGAGAGAGAGAAATGATTGGCGTTCGGTTGTGAAAATTCCGACCGGCCATTGATCGCTCGGTATAACTCCATTTTTCTTCCAGGGCATCCTCTTGCCTCCCGCCCCTCTTCTACCCCTCCCGCCTCCCCTCTGCGCACCCGGAGACCCCGCTCGCTCCATCCGCGCGGGCTCTTCCCCCTCCACGCTCCCTCCACGCTCCCTCCATCACCCCCTTCGCCGTCTCGCCGGTTCTTTTTGCTCGGAGCGTGTGCATCGCGCGTACATCGCGACCGGAGAACCCGGTTCGTCGGGTTAATCCAGTTTACCTACCGATGGCCGATGAGCCATTCGTTTGTTCTTCTCTCGCTTTCCTTTTTTGTATGTTTCTCTTCGCGAACGTATGTACGCGATGATGCTCCCTTGCTTGCTTTTCCTTTCCTCTCTCATATCCGCCCTCCTCCTCCCCCCCCCCCAGCGCGAGATCGATTCGAGACTTGACGTGCGAAAGGCTCGATCGCTGACACGCGCCATTGCGAAGAGAAAACTCGCGAGGTGAAAATTCCCGAGGATTCCAGCAATTTCCCCAGCAAATGGACTGACGTTGTTCATCGTTGGCCGTTCATGACGTTTTTTATATTAAAATGACACTGGCGGAGTCTCCGAATGGGGGGATCATGATTGTCATGTCTCCTCTTTTAAAAATATTTATAGCATGTTGTACATTTTTTTTAATATTTTTAAAATTAATCACAATTTTGATATTTCAAAAATATTTTTTAATTTAAGAAATTCCTATATATAAATAATATGGATTTTATTATATTATTCTTCCTCTTTGTATTAATTTATTTTTAAATAAAATGTTTTATGAAATACTTATTTAAATGATAATTTTTCAATGCAATAATTTTAATAATAATTCAATATTTTATTTTTTTTATATTTGACCTTACAAAATTTCGTTTGCAACGAGCTAATAGCCCCTCCTTGACAAATTTCTGAATCCAGTGACGCAAAATGATAAATAATATCAGTTTGTTTGCTGGGACATTTCGCGAATCTCTGAATCTCGCCTTCGAGCGAATCATTTCAATGCTCAATTCGAAAACGGGCTGATCCAATTCATATTCATTTATGGAATTATTGACTGCCTTTAACAAAAAAAAAACAGCGCTCTATAAAAAATTTTTTAATCTTCAGTACACACAATGATTTTCCTTTACTACATATGATCGGTCTTTCGTGTCCTGAATTAATTATCACTTTAACAGATATATAAAAATTACTAAGTAATTTTTACATATACTTCAATATCTTTAGGAAGTATCTGGAAGGTTGTGTATTTAAAAAAATAATATATAAATGTTATAATTAATTACTCGATGCTCCTAGTTTTTCGAAGAAGAGAAATGAAAGCGAATGAGATCCAAAGGATTAATATGATTGCCCTTATTATAGTTACTGAATCTAACTGTATCAATTATTCATAAGAATTTTACAAAAGTTGGAAAACTGTTTCTTCTGTTGAACGCAGTCATTTCATCTTGTTGTTCATCAAAGACTTTCCATTTGATTCAGATCAATTTGATAAGTCTTTGTTATTCGTAGGATATCGAAATCCTGTTTTATTTTCTAATTATTTATAATAATTGTGATTTATATTTAGCTTTACTTAACCCGATTATAATGTAAAAATTGTGTTTTTCTAGCTATGCTCAATCACTAAATTGAAGGTTTTGTAATGATAACTCAAAAGTTATTCGTTACAAAATCATCAGTTTTTTTTATTAATTAAGGGAAATACAATTTCTACATTATCAGATTAAGTTCATTCATAAGTTAAATTGAGTCCAAGAGAAATAAAATGATGTTTGTGTCGGCTCGTGTTACTAAATGAAAAGCACCCAAAGTTAAAAACAAGGAGAAATTGTGCTCATGACCGTTGTGAGGATGAATTGGAGCAGCCCTGGATCTCAATGGTGCGAAACGAACGTCAATGGATAAATATGAGCAATATCAAAATCAGTAGGAAATTAAATCAAATTGAATTATTCTCATTTTAATCAATGTGGATTAATTTTAATTTCTTCAATTTCTTATATTCATCTTTTCTAAGAATTGGAAAAAGTTGAAGAGTAAGTTGAATCGAATATTAAAGTTAATCTATATTAATGGAAGGAGATAGAAAGTTAGATTATAATTAATTAGATTAGTTACATTACAATATTATTATACATTATAATTATTAGCCGGCGAGTGATCTCGAACGATGTCACTTCTTCAATTTGAAATTATTTCGACTAATCGCGCGAAGTTGCCGAGGTATCGATCTTTTTGTCTACGGCGTTAGGCGATATCTCGAGTTGCCGCACTCGAGTTTTTAAACTTCGGGCTTCGTTCCTCGCGCTTTTGTTTCCCTCTATCGTCTTCCTTCTCTAAATATCGCGAGTATAATATACGCTAGGAAAGCGAAACTTGAGTGAACAAACTTAACATTTTAGCTACGGAATGAGGTCGGGAGCAGTTGTTAACGGGAATTAGCCGGTCATAAACCGCCGATGCGACTGATTGCCGTAACAGTTGTAATTAACTCGCAACTCGCGATACCTCAGCCCTTTCCATCGCAGTTCTGATTGCGATGCGGATTGAGAATTGTAATCCAATCGATCGACCGGTCTGTGGTCTCGAACTCGAGAAACTTCCCATATGGCACAGACTTCCGTAGGACGTCCTGAAGACATCCAGAGGATGTCCTAAAAGCTCATGTCTTTTAAAGCCCATGTAAAATGTTTGTCTTGGCGCTTTTCATTTAGATCTATTTCCATCGAATGTGGATTAACTTAATTAATCTCAGTTCAACTAAATTAAGAGAAATCTTAATTTTTCTCTAATTCTTAGAATTAGAAAAAACTGAAGAGTCAGTTGAACGGAGATTAAAATTAAATTATATTGGTAGAGAAATGGGCATTAGTAACACAAATCGGCACATGTTTTATTTCTCTTAGCATCCCGTATTGAAGATTTAGAATTGGGAATTAGAGATTAGAATTCAATCAATCGGAATGGAATGGATTGAAATTAAAATTATCTGACTAAATTTTAATCTCAAAACATAGTATGATTATCTTAAGGACGTTTTCCGATTTTGTAACATATAATAATTATTATTATATATTATATATTATTATCATATATTAACATACAATAATTATTAATTCTTAACATATAATATTTATTCTTATTATCGTTTCGCAGGTATTATACAGTGAAGGAATTTTTGGAACTTTTTTTTTATAAAAAAAGACAGATGTAATGACGATGTAATGATATCGAATTATCGTTAAGTTACAGAATCGAGTACAGGAGCGTTTCACACATTGAAAAAAAATAATGTTATCAACAGTTGTTATTTCAATATATTTTATTAATTTGAAAATATTTTTGTTGAATCAACATAATATTATTAATGAAATAAATATGTTATGTTTTTGTTTTGATAAAATTTTATTTGTTTTTTGAGTGTTACTGAATAAATAAATTGTTTTCAATTAAAATAATGCTATTCATTTTACATCATTTTTTTCAATTCATGATGTATTTTCTTCTTGTTGTTCATCAAATATTAAACAAGGATAAAATAATACGTGATGCATTATTCGTGAAATGGAATGCACCCCAGGGCCTTGAAAATTCTTGATAAATATCGCGTACGAAAATATACGAAAATACATACGTTATTTATATTATAGATTTCTCTAATTTTTCGTACTACACTTTTCTAGAATCAGACCTCTGGACGGCCCCTCGGGATAAAGTTAGCTGCTCCGGACGTTCGGAAATCGGAAAATTGAGGATGGGAAAAACGAAATCGAGGATGAAAAAAAAAACGAAATCGACCCAGGGAAGCTTGTCTAGCTCGCGCGTAACCCGCTTTCTCGCGAGAGGCGATTGATCCGCGCGCGCTGTCAGTCACCGTGGAGCCGCGTACGCGCTCCGCTCCGATTCGCGGATTGGCGGTTTCCGATTCGCGCGCCATGTTTGTATCACCCGGCTCTTCTCTCGGTGCGCGGGCTCGCTCAACGATGCACCCAGCCGCGCGTTTATTGCCCTGCGCGGGGAAAGTCGGCGTTAACTTCACGTTTAACGAACGGACCTGTACTATTGTCGAGACGGCTTCGAATTAAGTACGGGCTTTCTAAAAAAAAGGAGAGAAAGACGAATGACGGATATTGATCCCTCCTCGTTTTGTAACTCGCCTGCTTTTTTTACGTTTCTCGCCTCTTGCTGTCTCAAAGTTAGTTCTTGCTTGAAATTATCTACTTAATTTTATTAATGACTGATGGTTAATCATGTTTTCAGATTGGCGCTTTACGTGTACGAATACCTGTTACATGTAGGAGCACAAAAAGCAGCACAAACATTTCTGTCAGAGGTAGAATGATTTTTTTGATCTATGTAAATCTTTTACGTCTGTATTATTGCAAACTATTGTTTTACTATAATATGATTTACTCTACTTGTTTAGATTCGATGGGAGAAAAATATTACGCTGGGAGAGCCACCTGGGTTTTTACATTCTTGGTGGTGGTAAGTATACTATATTACATTAAAGAAATTGTCGCAGGGATGTTTCAATGTAAAATAATCGTAACATTTTTTTACAGTGTCTTTTGGGATCTATACTGCGCAGCGCCCGAAAGAAGAGACTCTTGTGAACATAGCAGTGAGGCCAAAGCATTTCATGACTATGTAATTATATTAATGATTATGATTTTTTTATGACCCTTTTGTAAGTCGCATAAAATTATCAATTGTTTGATATTGAACCAAATGTTTAATATTAAATTGTTTAATATTAAACATAAATGCGTTTGCACTTGCTTTGCATATTATTTATGACATGTTCTGTTATCAGGGATTCGTGAATAGTGCTTACAACGTCAATGGAATTGCACATGTAAGTTGAAAAATTTATGTCAAATGTGTTAATATATATCATTAAGCATATATATTTAAATTTTACATTTTAACGCTTGTTTATATTGATAATTATAAAGAATCATATATAAATATATATACTTTTTTAAATTTAAATATCTTTTCTCCACAAAGAAGAAAATTAATATTAGAAATTAAAATATTTACAGAATGCTGGGCCAGCCCCATCTCCAATTGGTCAAATGCCACCAAATGACGGAATGCCTGGTGGTCCTATGCCTCCTGCTTTCTTCCCAGTGAGTTTTCATAACAATAAAAAGTTTTCATAAAAATGTCTTAATTTCATTTGTTTTTATCTTTATTTACGAAATACATAAAATGAAAAAGCTATTATTTCATTAAATCGGTCGTCATATAATTACATTTTGATTGTACTTAATATTTGTAAAATATATTTTGATAATTTTAATTAATTTAAATTAATTAATTTTAATTAATTTAATTAATTTAAATTTAAAAAATTTAGTCTATTCAAATTATTACTTGTGTTGTAATGATAACATTTTTTCTGAAATGGTTTCAAATAGATTTTACACAAAAATCATTAAATATTTTGAAAAAAAAAAAGATATTAATGTTTTGAAAATTTTAAATGATTTCAAATATAAATCTAAAGTATATTTTTATACACTAGATATGTGTGTATGTGTGCATTATACACACATAGTCGTGTATCTGTTATCATTGTTATGCATAGTCCTTTATTAAAAATTTACACTTGATTCAAAGCATAATACACAATTAAGCTATTTTAAAAATAAAGATTGTAATGTAACCAAATCTAGTAAGAAAATATAATTTTAATTTAATTAATAAATCAAGAAGAAATATATAGAAAATATCTAAGTAAGTAAATGAAATGATGACTTGTCAATGTTTAATTTAGGTTATTGTTTAGAAAACAATTATTGATATAGATAATTTTAAATAATTTTTAAATAAGCTACATATGTGATAAATAAGTGACAAAACCGATTTTTGTACAATTTGTTTTTCTTTCTTTTGGTTGAGTTCGAAAAATGAATTATATGTTATACATTTACATGATAATTATTTAACTAAATATATTTATATATCCCTGACCGATAAATATACACACATTAGTTGTAGTCGTGATTAACTTGTTTTGAAACAAGTGTATATTCAAAAGACGTTCTTATGTCATGCTTGTCTCTATACTGTATATATGTACTTACTTTCTCTCTGCTCTCTATCTAATACTTGTATGTGCGTTCTTGTACCATTTTCACTGTTTCATCTTCTTGGCGCATAAAACAAATCTAGAAACTCTATGAAGAACAGGATTATATAGATGTTAGAATATATTTAGAGCACAATATTGGTACAGTAAGCATATCATGAAGAGTATATTACTTTGTGCTGGTCATGTCGCAGTAACACAAAAAGATTGCAGGTAGAGACATTATTGTTCCATTTGTGTTATACAAACATTTGTTTGCAAAATATAAATTGACATTTTAATGTTTTCTTAGATTACATAGCCAGCCAAAGTTATATTCTTTAGAATGTATGGGACAACTAACATGGAAGCCTGCTTAGAAATGTAGTTTAGTTTTTTTACAAATGGTCCATGATATTATTTAACAAACGTTGATTTCTTAGATATTATAATAATTATTTGTTATATGATTAATTATATATAAAAATTAAAAAGATTTATAATTTTTCAAAATACGTGATATATGTAAATATGTATATAATTCTATAAATTTATGGTTTAATATATAATCATATATAATTATACATTTGTTAAAGATTATAATTACATGCAAAAGATATAAATTTTTTATCTTTTCATATCAGTATTTGAGATTTATTCTTTATTTGTATAATGGTATAAATACGATCTTATATTATTGATATCTTAATAATAATATTTGTGACAACCATTTATTATAAATGAAAAACTATAAATACTATAAAATGTATGCGGAAAAAAGAAAAATTAAGAAAAGTTATGCATCTGTTGCTTGTCAAAGTAGTCGTCCCCTACTAGATTAGAAAAAAATAATGCTACACAATATGTGAGTGATATAAATTGTTTCTAGATCTCTCTACATACATAGGTATCCTGTAATGCTTAGGAGTCATCATATATTCTTTCCAACGAAATTGTTTTACGTTCTATAACGGTGTACATTTTATAATGATTGGCATCTTTTCATACTCTCTTGTATGTTTTGTTTCACAGTTTAAAATCGTTTCATATACAGGTTGTAATTATGAAAAGAGAGTGCACAACGACAGACACTGAAACGTCATTAGAACGTCATTAGAATTTTTCCTAATTACAACTTTCTGTCGGATAACTTAAGATGCTGAGATCATAGTATTAACACAATCATCCCCAAAGCCTTCTAGTCTAGCTGTTGCCTGGATCGCAGTGTTGCTACATGTCTGTCGTTTGCGTTGCTTGTTGCAGAACAACTCGACAATGCGACCATCTCCGCCCACACACCCCTCATCACAGCCATCCCCCCAGCACCCCCAGCCACCCCCGCCCCCACACTCGCAGATGATGTCCACCCAGGTAAGCCTCATTCAACACATACACTCTCACTCATGAAGAATCACTTATTCCGCTGTGTCATCGCACCATATCATGGTATAACCGAAATTCATAATTGTCGCCACAATCGCTATAATTGTTTCCTTCATAATGTCCTTCGTGGTTTTGTCTTTATACAGAAATAGGTTTATCAAAAGAGTTCTACGACAGTTTAGAATATTATGTTCATATTATATTATAAATGAATCTCATCTACAATTTGGGCTTAGAAACGTTGTGTAATGATAACCAACTAATGTGCTGCGATGAACTCGAAATGCATATTTTATGGCCTATCATCTCACGGATTGCTTATTGTGGCTGCCTGATATTTATACTATATCTAGTCAATTCTGTGTATAGTAATCATGATTGACACTTTATGGATACTTAATTTACACCTTCCAATTATGAACTCAATATATTTTGTTATATGATCAATTTAATGAATGTTTATTTTCTGTTACAGTTTATGGGCCCTAGATATCCAGCAGGACCACGACCTGGAGTACGTATGCCACAAATGGGAAATGATTTTAATGGAGTAAGTACGAGAATTTAATTCATATATTATGATTTAAATAAATAAATAAATAAAATAAATAATATTTACATATATAGTGCCTATTGTTGGTCAATGTCTATTTTACATCTATTCATAATTTTTAAATATATTTAAATTTATATATTATAGGTATTATAGGTATTATATACATTATAGGTATTATATATATTATAGGTATTATAAATAATACTTTTATTACAAATATTATAATAGAGTTATAAATTTGGTATTTTTTTTACAGCCACCAGGACAACCAATGATGCCAAATAGTATGGATCCTACCAGGCAAGGTAAGAGATCATTTTTATGCCAGTGTTTCATTACTTTTTTCTGGCATTGACGAGAGTTGCGAGAGAAGAATGGCATAGACGCATGCGTACCAAAAACCACACAGCAATAAACGAATAAGTAATATTTTAAATTGGATTGGATTGCTGTGATGTGGAGTGGATTGGTTTTTGAATTGTCTAGTTACAAGCAGTGGTGTAGTTTGCGTTCGATTGTTACTGCTAGATATTCAGTCTTGTGTATTTTAGTATGTAAATGTATTTCAATAGGTCTTTTTATTTTATTTGATATGCTTTTATATAATTTTTTTTATTTTTTATATAAGTAATTCATGTAGTTACATATGTCATACATATTTTTCAGAATATTCTGTCATCTCATAATTTGATTCGAAAAAACAGAGTTTATATCCTATTTTTAAATTATAATGAATTAATGAATATAAAAATATTATGAATTTTTATGTAATAGATAAAATGGCTTGGCTCTCAATTTATATGATTTAATAAAACACATATCTGTCAACATGATTATTTCAGTATATGTTCAAGAATAACTTTTAAATAATTTTTCAATAAGTTGCGTAATTAAATTCAAAAATAATTTTATCTGCTATACCACTGCAAAATAACTAGGCTTTACTACCATGAACCTGACCTTACCTACCTGCCGTACTAATGTGTGCTCTTGTGTTCCTCAGGCGAAGCTGGAGAATTTGTAGGGTGGCAAGGTAGGAAGCAACCCAAATCACACTCACATGACTTAGTCAAGCCTAACTTTTATTTTTTCTTCTCCTTGCCTTCGATTTTTTTTTATTTTCATTTTCATAAAGATAATTGCACCGGCTTTGCCCTTTTGCAAGATGATTTGCTCATCCGAATTAGCATCCAGCATGACAATCGCAATTGAGTATACAGACGTGTATATTTGGTTTTGTGTATAACAAATAAATTTTTTAATATAGTATATCGTCACATTATACAATAATTTTGTAATACTTTGTGCATATTTAAAAAAGAACGTTGCTAATGTATGTGTGCAATATTGGAATATATATATATATATATATATATATATATATATATATAGTAGTAGTAGTAGTAGTACGTAAGTAACGTAACTAACGTAACGTAAACGTA
>NW_012130096.1:1871207-1877421 GCF_000143395.1 Atta cephalotes
TACAAAAATATCTGAAAAAAATAAGCATTGTATAAAAAAAAATGTTCTAAAATAAACCTTCAATATTTTTGAGGGAGCAATTCTATCCCGCAAAAATTAGCCATCTTCCGCTCCTTGGGATTTTGAAATCTTAAATGGAAATCCCTTTTTATTGCAGATTCGGATTCTACGTCTAAAAACACGTCAATTTTGTCTAAACCCTTTTTTTTTATTTCTGATGACTTAACCCTGAGTAAAGTTAGAACGGATAAAAAATTATCTACGATAATTCGAAAAATATGTTTCAGACAAAAGTTTCTTCAACGTATCATTGCAATAAAACATAGGGATTCCCCTTGAAGAAGACGAAAATTAACCAATTTTCGCTGAATGCACTATCATCAGGAATCGAAAAAAAAGATTTAGACAAAATTGACACGTCTTTGGACGTAGAATTCGAATCTGCAATAAAAAGTAGGGGAAAATTCCCATTTAAGATTTCAAAGTTACTTCCAACCCCATCCCAAGGAGAGAGTGAGAGGCGGCTAACTTTTGCGGGATAGAATTGCTCCCTCAAAAATATTGAGGGTTTATTTAGAACATTTTTTTCATACAATGCTTATTTTTCCAGATATTTTGCAGTCTCTGGTCAAAAAAACTCATCCAGTATATCTAAATTAATTATACATGTAAATGCATAATTTTTGCGGAATTTTTTTGGACATTTTTAAATTAACAAAATATATTTAAATCTGTATTATAACAAGCTTATATTTAATAGTAATTAAAATTTGTTGCGTATTATGAAATCATGCTACATGCAAATAGAAAAGATAGACTTATCATGTTTGTGTTTAGCAAATATATTTTTAGATTATCATGTTACATTTTACGAAATAATATTTAATCTGTAGGTGTTACGCTATTGTATAAAATCTATAAAACAAAATCGCTTTTATCTGAAATTAAAATTTAAGAATTCTCTAAGAATTTTTAATAATTAACAGCTAACGAAATTATTTTGTTTTTTTATGTTCGAATGTATTGGGTTGTCCGGAAAGTTCGTGCCGACTAACCTATATAATTTAATAAATTAAAAATTTTAATCTTCTACGTTTCAATTTTCCTTCAAAATCGGCACGAACTTTCCGAACAATCCAATATAATTGTTCGCATTTAATACCATGCTGTTTCTATCTTTAGCATGAGCTTTTCACTATGTTAATTTGTGTGGTGACAGTTGCTTGAACGGCATGTCATCCACCGGCTTCATCTTTGCTCGACTTTGGCAAAGCATGACTCAATTTGACTTTCACTTTAAGCCCGCACTTAATGTTATATCGCACATGAAGCCCATTCTCACACACAAGTTACTTTATCTTAAAGTTCACAAATCCACAATTTTTATCGTTTAGTCCACAAAATCGTAATTAGCAGTTAGCATTAACATAGAATTAGAACAAACGTTAACATTCCCTTATTTAACGATTGAATTTACCAAACTCTACTTTCTATCATAGGTCCACCTGGAATGAACCCAATGAATCCAAGAATGAATCCTCCCCGAGGACCAGGGATGGGACCGATGGGTCCTGGAAGTTATGGCCCAGGTATGAGAGGTCCACCACCCAACAGTACTTTGGGTCCAGGTGGACCAGGAGGTCCTGGAATGCCACCGATGAGTATGGCTGCTCCAGGTGGTAGACAACAATGGCAACCCAACACATCTACGGTATAGATAAATACACATCAATTTTATTTCTCGATACATTTCTAATATTTAATACTATTTTAACAAATATCTAACATTTCTTTGATGTAGCCAATGAATTATTCGTCGTCATCGCCGGGCAACTATGGAGGGCCGCCTGGATCAACGGGTCCGCCTGGACCCGGTACACCCATTATGCCTAGCCCACAGGATAGCAGCAATAGTGGAGGAGAAAATATGTATACCATTATGAAGCCTGTACCTGGAGGAAAT
This sequence comes from Atta cephalotes, assembly GCF_000143395.1. NCBI lineage: Eukaryota > Metazoa > Arthropoda > Insecta > Hymenoptera > Formicidae > Atta > Atta cephalotes. The sequence goes on from NW_012130096.1 coordinate 1,873,171, forward strand.
ATGCCGGGTGTAAGTGGCTAAATAATAACAGCTATTTATTATATTTTAAATTTATTAATAAACTGTATTTGGGTTAGTTTTTTTTATAAATCCCAGATAAATGATTAATGTCTAAAACATTTATATATATTACATATAAGCAATGCTATAACATATTTTAGGATTTTCCAATGAGCGGTGGGCCTGAAGGCGGTCCAATGGGACCTATGGGTCCTAATACAATGGGTCCGGTTCTAAACGGTGACGGTCTCGATGGGATGAAGAACAGTCCAGCGAATGGTGGTCCTGGAACACCACGGGAAGATAGCGGCAGCGGAATGGGTGATTATAATCTGGGTGGATTCGGAGCTCCTGGAGAGAATGTAAGTATGCACAGGTTGTTTGATAACTTTTTCTAATGATCACACACTTGACGTGGATTTGTATATCATTGATCTGACTAATCACCTCTTTTATTCATTGCCGTTATACTGTATATTAATTTTTAAAAATTTATTTTACATTATTATCTATTTATTATTTTTGTGACATACGAATCCATGTTACAACTTATTGCTCTTCTAATCATCTCAATTAACAGCCACAAGCGCTTCTATCAGTACGGCGGATATTCACATATTTTGCTAAAATAATATGGGTTCAGTCTCGTTCAAGGGATTTATCCTCAGCCTCGCTCCAACAGGCTTGTTAATGCTTTCTTACAAGAGTATCATTTGTCCTTATAAATTTCTCGGAAGGTGTTCTGTTTAATTACGCGTTACATGGTATTTTGGTAAATTTAATCAGCGTCATTTGGTCGCATCTAATATTTGTCATAACCGTATTCGCTGAAATTGCGTCTAACTACTATCATACTAACAATAACGTCTAACGATGCAGTTATAAAGTGGGCAGAAAGATGACGAGACTTAATATAATTTAATTGATTTTTAATAGTTCATTATTTATATTGATTTTATGAAAAATAATTTATACATATTTATATAAGTGTTTATATAAATATTTATATAAGTATTCAAATTCTTTCTGCGTGCTTTATGATAAGGTGAAACACCAAATTACTTTCGTGCGACAAAGTAATCGAACTTTTGATTCAATCGCGTATACGATTTTACATGCTAATCTTATATATTGTTATATGAGATTATCAGTAGGATATGACAAGGAACAGTCACGACGCTTTCGTCTTCGATTTTGTTGAAATTTTGGCGATTTGTCTGATAATTGAAAAGGGCTGACAAAATTTTTTTATTTAAAAAAATGTGTACTTATAAACCGGAATCAAGTCGGTCTAAAATAATATTTATAAATTTATTTAAACATTGTTTTTTTTTAGAATAAAATTATATGTAGCAGTAAATGTATATATGTATATAATTATTTATGCGTAATTTTCATTTTTGATTTAACGCTCCATCTTACAAATTTCTTTTCAAACTTTTTTTGTATTTATTGCACGCACGTGTGATGTCATCTTTCAAACGGAAGTTTCTATGAGCAGAAAAACAAGAAACGTGTTTTTAATCTTCAATTATCCTGCATAATCCGCAAAGTTTTGTTATAATCTAGAAGTATGACAGCGTCGCGGACGTTCTTTGCGAGTCTTGCGAAAAGAGTTATCAGTAATCACGTACGTGCACCTTCTCTGTATTCTCGACAGTTTTTTTAAAAAATCAAGTCGTCTTGGAGCCAGCCCCGAGTTCGTAGATGCCGTAGACTTCGCACATGGTGTGCCGGTTATATACATGTAATGCGGAAAAACATCGCAATTTCGCTGCGTATTCACGTGTTCCATGGTGCGTTCCGGCTAGTTTCGCTATAGTCCGGCACATGTAGTGGTTCAAGCTCGTAGCAAGAGCGAAAAAGAAAAAAAAGTTAATGATATTCGTGTTAAATGCAGCGTGCGATCATTATCGATTGCTCCTGCTCGATTAGGATTAGCACTTAAGCGCTCATTAATTGAACTATTATCACTAAATGGCGCAGATACTTGAGCAACAATTATTCTTACACGTGCGCTTCGCCGTGTCTAGGAATACGATATGTATATGCTTTGTTTAAATACTCAAAAGGTTGCAAGACTAGATATTTTATAATTCTTTTTTTTACGTTACTATGATTATACCAGGGATTGAAAACGGTAAAAAAAACTGATTACTTGTCGGTATTTATTTGTTTCATATATATTTAATTGAAATATGTAATAAAAATAAAATATATAATATTATATATATTATATAATGTTATACAATAACCGAAATAAAAATGAATTATTATAAATAATACTGTTATAGCTTTTTGATATTATAATGATATTATTAGTATTAAATTATTTAACACACTTACATATAAATATTAAATTGATATTTTTACTTGATTCTTGTATTCTTTTCTTTTATAATTTATAACGAAAAGCTTTCCAGTTGTATATCACATTTGATATAGAATAATATAATTCAAGATATTTATGATATTGCGATTTTTATATAAAAATAAATACATACTATATATATGCATGGTATACCGAAATAATTGTTAGTAAAATTGTTTCCATCTTCAATCCCTGGATTATGCCTATATTTTACTACAGAAGCTAGTTAATATTTACTTAAGAGATTTGTCAGATTATTTTTTATTATTTATATTTATTTGACAATTATGCATAGGTCGTAAGTAAAGGTGCCTGAAAAATTACGTGAAGATTGTTACATAAGATACAAAACACGTTCATATACACATTTATACACATACACGATAGAATATACGTATATAACTATTCGCTACTGTGATTACTGATCGCATAATTATTAATCGATTTTTACGTTCTTGTTTTCTTTTTTAATCTCGTTTGAATGCACCATTTTTGAGTTGTACTTGATTCTGAGTTGATGTTTGGTCCGTTCTTTACTGCATTATAGAGTTAAACGGTGTAAACGGCAGATGAGGGTTCCTCCGAGAAGGGGTATCTCGCGCGGTTTTTTTACACTTAACGTGAATCTAGCAGTTTCAACTTTCGCACATCTTGCAATAACGATCACGAGACTCTGTAATAAAGTGAACACAGTCTAGGATAACGCGGACCGAATCCCTCCAATTATTTGCTCACAGTCTGTTCCCAATATTAGGAGCAGACATTCTGTCTTGCATCCATCATTAGCTTTGCAAATGGAAATTAATGTATCGTACATATATTTCTATAACGGGATATATACGGATTACTGTTTCTTGCTAGCGAAGCAAAGTTAATACGAACGCGTAAAAATGATTAATGAATTAACAATAATTTTTTACAAGGGAAGCTCGCACTGTACTACAAAATCTCTAATTGCTAATTTTTCCCAATCGGGATATCCAAATTTTTGGGATAATTAGATGTAAAGTCGCATCGTGTTTCTAATCGTTTTCTCTAAAAACTTGATCCATAATGTGCTCTTTGCTTCTTATTTCTTGCTTTTTGCTACTTTTTAACTTTTGTCTTTTTGCCTCTTATCCTGTTTTTTCATTTTCTGTCCGAGTTAAAAGTTGATGAAACTTATAACTCGTCCGAGTAAAAAATTGATGAACTTCGGAAAAAACAAAAAACATTGTTAATAAAATAGTTACAAAAAGGTGAAAAAAACAAGGAGCCAAGAATACATTATAGATCAGGCAGTCCGTGAATATTGCTCGCGCGAATAATAAATGTGTTAAATTAATTAGAATCCTATTTAAATTCGTGCAGAAATCAATCAGCGCGCGTTTCGTGACCCATTAACACTTAGTTTCATCGTTTCTCGTGCAAAGTATGTAAAAAGTTCGTCACTTGCTCAATTTTTAGCGTCACTGTAGAACGAAAGGTGAAATCTCTTTTGAAAGCAGAATTTTTAATCTACGTACTTTTAATCGTTTGGTGCGACTCGAGCAACGATAATTTTATGTAAATTAATCAATCGTAGCTTTCACCTTTGATACTGGTAGCCGATTGACATTGTACAACGGTAAAAGCGGATCTCTCAGCGAACGGTAGTTCGACAGCTCGAGATTACGCGATATTGCGAGGCGAATGGTTTACTGCAGGTAGCTTAAACGAAGTACTTGAGAGAAAAAGAGGTATATAAGAAAAATATATATTATATATATATATATATATACATATATATATGTGTGCATATAGTATATATAGTCTATATATGTATATATATATATATATATATATATGTAATATATATATATATATATGTGTATATATATATATATATATATATATATATA
>NW_012130096.1:1878933-1883339 GCF_000143395.1 Atta cephalotes
AGGAGGGGGAGGGGAGGGAGGGGAGGGAGGAGAGAGAGAGAGAGAGAGAGAGAGAAGAGTGAATGTGCGTATGCGCAAGTGCATGCTCTGGGATTAAACGGCAAGACGCTGCAAGTTTTTTTTTATTGTCTCGTTGTGAAAGCTCGTTTTTTTTTTTACAAAAGCTACCTTGCTACGAACGTTCTTGGGCGTTCTTTAACGCTTCTCATTTCGGTTTGGGGTCGTGGATTAACAGATGGATCATTAAGAAAACAGAGTATTTTGCTTCACACCATTTATATATTGTCAAAAATTTGTATACTTACACACATTTTGCGACAGATGGTAAATGACATGATGAACGCGAGGATAAAATACATGAAATAATTATGAATTAATTATTTGCTAAAGTTGCGATCGCGCGGATGACGTGGTGACGGGTTTATCTTGTAATTAAAGCTTGTCAATTTATCTGATCGGAATTGTTTGCCGCCTGTCACAAGAGATATTACAGGATAGCCTGGCAGAACGTACTGCTTGCCGATATCCCGAAGTTCTTGCCATCTTGCCGTTAAGCCCATACGTCAAACGGAAAAAAGAAAGTACACGCGCGCTTGTGGAGTCGCATAATCTTTTCTTTTTAATGCGAGGACGTACAACACGAGTCAATGAGTGAAGAAAAAGCTCGGCAAAGCGGCGCATTAAGGGTATGAAGCTTGAAATGCGATTCGCACGACGAATCGCAATTGTCGATATTGCTGATCTCCACGATAGTCGTTTCCTCGAGCGGAAACAACGCCGACTTATTTCGCGACGTTGTTCCTAGTTCATCGATAATAGTAACAATAGAGATTCGTGAACGGACGGGCACAGTTTGGTACCCTTAATGCCAATTTACTTGATATACTCCTCGTTGTAAGCCGAACGTATCGCTGAATGATAACATAATTAATATATGCCTATAAGCCAGGCGAGATCGAGACAATAAATGTAATCCTGTTACACTGAGATTATTGCGTTTTTCTTTTTTATTTACGATTCAATCCGAGGGGTGCTGGCTATCATCGTATTTATATATAACTATCCGTCTCCGTGTATTTGCACTTGTGCTAATCACACAACACACATCACTTGTGTTTCACTCGTCGCTTTGTTCGTACCATCCGTCCAATTAGCGCGATCAGTATCTACTCTTTAAATGAAAAATCGCTGAGTTTAAGCTAACTTGGATCGTTGATACTTGGGCACTGATCTCCGCTAAATCGGACGTTGCACCACTATCGCTGGCGGCTGTGGAACACATTGTCATGATCGATGTTGCACTCTCGTTGAACGTTTCTCGAGTGTTCTCTCGTATTCACTGCGTATGTAAAACCGTAAATATGTAAAACCGGACTAGAGCAGAACAGATAGCTGTATATAGTACTAGCCTGTACTGACCTGTAGCACATGGATGCGTCAGCGCAAAGCGTATCGATGGATTGCGAGACACGGAAAAAATAAGCGGAGACGAAAATTCCGAAGGGGCGGAAGAGTCTTTCGCTAAAAAAAAAATGGGGGAGAAAAAACATAAGTGTGTGAAGGACGACACGTCGAGTTTCTCTAGAGTACCTTTTTTTTCACTGTACTACCTGTCGTTTAAAATCGGTGAGGTGTGCGTGCGTGGGGGGGCAGGCGACGATAATGAATTTTTCGTTGTGTTTTATTATTATTATTATTATTATTATTATTATTATTATTATTATTATTATTATTATTATTATCATCATCACATCATCATTAATATTATTATCGTTATTATTCTTATTGCTGTATTATGTTCAGCTCGACACGGGCTTCACTATCTTACGTAACGTCCATGTGTTGTGGGTCAGAGCACCCTTAAGCAAACAGTACCTCAAGCTCCAACTTTTCTTCCGGTTCCCAACAACGAGACCGACACTTCCTCAGTATCCCTGTCCCACGGAGTTTTTCGTTTCACGAGCCCGGCCCCTTCACGACACACCGCCATCACGTTGCGCTTTTAAAAGCGTTTTATTCACCGGCCAGCGTTTTCGCACGGGGGTGAAGATTTTATTTCGGACGGATTTTATTTCGCGGGACTCCTCGGTGTTCATCCATCGTCCTGCGAGTTGTGATGATACATACGTTCTCTCGCCTTCATTATCTGGGAAGAAATTACTGGGCAGATTCCTGATATACGCGTTCTTTACGCGCGACAACGAGAGGGAAATATTTGGCTGGACATTTACCGTTCGATAAACTGGAAACCCTTAACCGAAATTCCGACGCGCGATTACCGAGAGTCCCGCGAATCACGCTGGTGAAAGACGCTGCGCACGGAAAAACTTGGGCAAGGTTGATGGGCTTGCCTGATCGTTTACGTGTAACCGGCCTGGTGTTGGTTGATTCGCAGGATCAGACCGAGTCGGCGGCCATCCTGAAGATCAAGGAAAGCATGCAGGAGGAAGCGAAGAGGTTTGAGAAGGACTCAGACCATCCCGATTATTTCATACAATAACTCTTCACGAGTCGTTGGACCCCGAGACCAAATTAACAATATAAGAGATAAACGCAATCGATTTCCTTTCTTCCTTTAATCCGAGAAGGATTATTTCCATTCTCTCCTCCTTCCCTCTTCCCTTCCCCTCTCCATCTTCTTCTCGTCCCTTCGCCGTGGAAATCACTCTCCTGCCTGATACGTTTCCTATTCATCCCTTTCTCGGATGGAACTTTTGCTGCACCTCACCACGTATAAGATCTTCCTCTCCTCTCTTCTTTTCGAGCCGTCGAACGGTGTAGATCGATCTCCGTGAGGAAGGGCCTCTTGCGCACATTGGTGATCCATCCTTTTTGTCGCGCGCTGCTACAAGGAGGACCACGATGTCAGGACGGGAGAGACCTTCGAGACAGAGAGAAAGAGAGCATCGATTTCGCGTGACTCTCACGCATCAACCGACATTCTCGCACAGCGATGTTGTACAGTATCGAACATTGATAGTGTTGTTATCCTTGAGGTGGATACGTCATTCTGAGCGAACAAGTAACGCGATCGAGCTTACTTAAAATTTCCTGCAACATGCGGAAATTTCCAGTCGAAGCAAACATTTATCGAATACTCGAGTAACGTTCTCTTTTTTATCTGCATTCCCTGTATGCGAAGTAAATATTTCTCGAACTTCAGCTGGTTAAAACTCGCATTTATTGTACGTTCGTTATTCGTTCGCTTAGTATACGTTCACTCTTAGGAAACAACCGTGAACGTTGTTCCAATATCTTATTTAGTACACGACGAAAAGAGAGAGAGAGAAAGAGAGAGAGTGTGCGTATGTGTGATAGTATTATATTAGTGTAAATGTTAAACTTCTGAAATTTTTATCAGGATCACAGTCGTTTCCAGGATAAGTCTGCGACATTTTCTAAATGATCTCGATCGCAGTTCTGTACAACTGATTCGTTCTGTACAACAATCTCTATTGAGATCTTTGTTATACAGTCAAGTTCGTACAATTGAGGATTGATCGTCCAAGTTAATTACAATTAACTCTTTGTCTGTAGCTTTATTCGATTATGATTTGGGAAGAGCCGGACACTACCCTGATCATAGCCAGTAAAATTAAAAAATATGTTGTTAATTGAAACCTAGTTCGAGGGTTCAAATCGTTGATCATCATCATAAAGCCAAGGACAAAATTGATTGCATGTGACGTGGACCATGAGGAGGATTAATCGGCCAAAAAAAAAGAAAGAGAAACGAAAAACATTTTGTTATGTAACCATGGATATGTAAAGTCGCCACCATGGATATGTAGTGGCGCAATAACACGTTTATATAAGCACAAGGATGAAAGTTGCATCGCCCGAACGTGGGAGATCTTTGATATTCTGTCACGATCGAGGATCAAATTTACTTCTACTGTACAATAAATATTATATCATCATAAACCAAAGCAAGCCTACGATGAAAAGGAGGAATGCTTAATTTACATGTGACCGGTTACAAAGTATTTTGCTAGAACTTGTACTCTTCCGCGATTATATCCTGTGATGATCATTTACGATCAGTTTCATATCGCAGTTTAGTATGTATCTTTGTGTTTATAAAATGAACTTAAGTATTCGAAGTTGTCTCACGAATTTTCTTTCTCCATTGAAAAACGATTAACTATATAATTATGATATGATTTCGATTTCAATTTAGCACGTTTTTAATTATTATTTTCACCGATTATAAAAGATGGTGATATGGTAATGATATGGTAATGTTTTCATAATTATGTTAAATAGATATTTTTTATTTTTGACTAGAAGTGGCGCTCCTCTTATTTAATTAATTTATTTATGTATAATGGTCTTGTTTCTTTATTATAACTTATTAAATATTATATTATTATATATATATATATATATATATATATATATATATA
>NW_012130096.1:1884451-1890305 GCF_000143395.1 Atta cephalotes
AATTATTAAGTACATTATGATATTTTTCTACAAGTAGTGCAATTCGATTTGTTTGAACGCAATTCTTGATATTATATAATTTATATTGAACAATATTGGTGCATATATAGATGGTGTTTTTGGATCTTACAGACACTAAATATTTACGATTTGTGAGAAACATGTCTAAATTAACGAAAGTATTTGTTTTGGGAAAATAATTACGTCTGAAACGATTGTGCTTTGTGGCCGGTAATGAATGATTGTTAGGACATTCATTGTAACAAATTTAATAGACAATGATTGGATACGCGACGTTTTTATATAATTCCAATTCGTACGTGAGAATGATATACCATACATGAGAGAAATTTCTTTAAGATTTATATACGATGCGTTTTCTATTTAAATGTAACATACTCGTATACGTTTTACTATGCTAATGTTCTAATGATTCAAATACCTATAGCACTGAAAAGATCATTGATTGGATTTCACTGCTGTATCATCGATTGTATACATTTGTTAAGTATCGTTTCAAACGCATCGTTCTTTTCATAAAATCAAAATGCACCCAGTATATCTTCGATAATTTACAGATTAATTTAGCACGCAGATTATTATTCTTACTTTCAAAGGAAATAAGAGAAAAAAATAGTAATCTCGATCGCTCTCTCTCTCTAGCGTTCAGGATATCCTACATGGTATTTTGTATAAAGAATAGAATATGTGAGTTCCATAAGAAGATTTTCTGCGGATCTTCTCTCTGGCCGCATTCATTTAGTCTGTTCTTTCTGGATGCACGATTCTACGCTTTTCCTCTTCCTTTTTTCTCTTTCCAAAGCGTAAACTTATAGTTGCTTCGTTTTAAGTGTAGAAAGCGTGAAAAGAATTGCAGCTGACAAGAACAGATCTAAATGATCAATCGAAATGTATCGCGACGGAGGAGGATATTAGTAATTTTATTGTCAAGTTACTTTGATCCAATCGGATAAGATGATGGCAATGGATCATCGCAATCCCTAGATGGGAACTGCGCCTTACGTTACATACGTCCTTGTATATGTACTATATTGCTAAGTTCTTAAATGTATGTATTCGGACTCGATCGTTACCTCGACCCTTCTGCATTCCTTATTTAAGAATATATTTTTTTGGCAGATATATGCGAGCGGTGGTTGTAAAAAAATGAGAGAGAAGAGAAAAACGAGAATTTATCCCGAGAGAAAGGCGCGTCTAATTCCTTCACTATTTCAAGCAAGAGTGAGTTATCAAGTCACGAACAGACATGACGTGGATATTCCTCTTTAATGACGATTTTCTCTGGGATATCGAATGAAAATTAGGAAGCTGAAAGAATTGAAGGACAAAGTTCGAGATAGTGATTGAGTCCCCGTTTATTAGTTTACGTATTTGCAATCGAGAGGGACCGATTCGATATCAATCGCGATCGAAGAGCATGAAGAGAAAAAAAAAAGAGAGAAACTTAGGTATTATAAATCGAGTCGCGTGCGCACAGTTCTCCGCGAATCAGCCGGAGAAATCGGAGCGGATCAAGAGCTCTTGATCGCGCATGATCGACGATTCGTCGAGAGGGGCAACTTCTTCGACGATGGCGCGCCCGCATATTCAGAGCGGCGTCCACCCCCCCCAACCACCCCTCGCGTTCGGCCCCCTATTTTCCCCTTGTAATTAATTTACACACGCGTAATCATTATAACATACGCGTTCACACACGGGCTGTAAAACTCGCGCGGCAAACCTCACGCATTCTACGGATTCACGCATGATCTATCGATATAATTATAGAAATACCTACTACGAATATAGCATTCAGTAGCATAAATAATAAAGTAATTAAATAAATGTCATCTGTATATCCTACTAAGCCTTGTGTTTTGCGTGCTCCCAATCTTGCGTGACGACGACGGATAATTAAGTCTAATGATGAGTTTTTGATGGATCTTTATATGAAGATAAGTCACTCTGAAGATTTACAGGTAAGTGAAACTGTGTTATGCAGCTACATAACAACAATATTAAAATCTATAAGAAATGTATTCTTTTTTACATTTTGTTATAATAATGAAATCTAACAACAATGTATCTTTCATTAAAAAAATCTACATTAAAAAAAAATTATATTTAAACTGCTAATTATTTGTCTAATTTACAATATTTTCACTGGAATAATCGCTGCCAGTGTGAAAGTAAAGTTTCAAAGATACACTACATGTTGTCGCATATGAAAAATCTTGCCGCCTGAAAAATGTGGTTACATTCACGTATATATAAATTTACGTATAATTATATAAATTATATAAATTTATTAATTACGAACAAATTGTCTTGGTGCGGAATCTCTACTTTCTAAAAAAAAAGAGATCCGACGATAGTTAACATTACCTGTGTAACGAGAATTGACATCAATAATAAGAATAAGGATCAAGAAAAACAAATTCTCTTTCGGTTTTTGATAAGGCCATTGACTAATTAATGTCAGATACCTTTTTTTTTACTGATATCGTAATAATTTCCCTATTGGGTTCCATACTTCATAAAGAAATTGTCTTCTTGGCACTACAATGTTATCTGAATTTCTCGAGGAAGCTTTTCTTGGAAAGTGTTTTCATTCCCGCAAGTATCGGTTATAAATAAATTAATATTTCAGATACACCGCTCCGCATTCGTCATTTTCTCTTCACCCGAGGGAGTACGGCGATCATGCGAGTTTCCATCATGGGCACTTATAATAAGTATAGGTTTCGTAATAATATAACGTAAGTATTAAGAGGCGCAAGTGGACAGCATTTAACAGTCGATTTTTTTAAGAGATATCACATGTACATTCTAATATTCTTTAGTAATATTCTTTGGTATTAAATACGTTAGAGAGTACAATAAACGTCTGTATTCGCACACATTAAGCAGTTCTCAAACTATTACTCACGTTTCAGCAATAGAAAACAACTGCATAAATTGCAATAAACTTTGGTGAATGTTTTGCTTTCTAGATCATACGAGTCCAAAATGCAAATAAAATATTATGGTAAGTTATAAAAAGTTTTTGCTGTTCCAGAATAATACCGGCATTATACGGATAATTATGATATATATTCAACTGTAGTATTTTTAGAGAATAAATGTAATTTTATTTTTAACAAAATTACATATATTTGTTTATTTTCACGTATCAATTTAATAGCCAGAAAGTACGTTTTATTATTACGTAGGGTATCGACATTCTAATCTTAAGTTAAGCCATAGTTTCAATTCAATTTCTTTGTAAGATCTTATGATGTTTTCTCTTGGCTGCACTATCGCCTACCAGTGCAACACTCGGATAGTATAGCATGTTTCCTTGGCTGGTGGTAGGCGAACTCATTCAGTGTAACTTGTTTCCATGGCTATAGTGTAGTGCAAATTTTATGCACGAAGTAGGTTTTGCTATATGACCTCAAAAAGGTGTAGAGCCAATGTGACATTAAAAATTTGAAAATGGAAGTCAACCGGCAGCAGAATTAAACACGATAGCATGAAATAGTGTACATCATGGCATACGTACACTTATACAGTGCAGCGTGCAGCACTGATGCAGTACTCACACGCAACTCTAGTGCGAGGTTACACTCAGTGTATCTCAAGAGAAAACGCTATTAAACTTTGTTGATGTTGTAACTGTTGAAGATTGCATCCGTATATCGAATATATCGATGATGTTTCTAGATAAAAGATCTTACAGATCGCTTATCTATAGATTGGAATATGCTCGAGACTAAAACAGAACGCGATATTAGAAGAACGTGATATGAGAAGATATGCCGAAAATGGCAGATGGTACGTGTTAATATACAGTTGTAATTTCTTGATCTTAATTCAGACTGAAGAAATTTATTATTTGTTATAAGTAGACTGCGGATATTTATGCAAAATACTTAACTGAATATTTTGTATAAAATGCATATTTTGCATAAATTGCATATTTATAGATGGCAATCTCAATCTTTTTACTTTTCTTTTTAATAACTCTTTAATGAACAACGATCGACTACTAACTGTCCGATGGTTAATATTCTTTAAATATTTTGCATAAATATATCTGCAGTGTAGTTACAAGATAATTGTAGCAGTTAATGGATTGCTAGTAACATGACCCAATTATTGGATGAAATGATAAAATTTTAGATAAAAAACAAAAAGAATAAAAAACAAAGAACATTATTTGCGTGTGTTGCGAAAATTTAAAACGTACTGTCATTAAGATATCAATCATGAAACTGTATTCCTAGGATGCAAAGTGAAAAGTGAAAATTTTAACCATTGAAGTTAATGGAGAAATTTTCCAGTTTTCACTTTTCATCCTAAGAAAAAAGTTTCATGATACCCTGATGGCAAAATGTAATATCTAGTACACTAGGATCATAAATGTACTTAAAAATGTAAAAAAAAAAGAGGAAAAGCATAAAATAAAATAAAATAAAATATAATATAAATATATACTATCTTGATCAAAAAGTTCCCGGAATTCATTCAGAAAATTCGAAATACAAGTTTTATTCATCAAAAGTGATATTGTCCCCTTCAAGTATTCCCATCGACTGCAACGCACTTATGCCAGCGCTTGATCCAGCTCTCGAAACATTTCTGGAACTCTATTGTCGATATAGCCATCAGAGCCGTCTTCGATTTTTCCATTACCTCCTTTCGGCTGTTAAAACGCGTTCCCTGTAATGGTTTTTTGACTCGATCGAACAGAAAAAAAATCAGTTTCCCAACATTTCCAAGGTTTTCACACCATTGAATCCATATTTAACGGAAAATTAATACAAACTCGTTGTTGAAAATTCAACTCCATTTTTAAAACTGTAAAAAATCGAAAATACGTGCAGAGGTAGATGTACTCAAGACGGCGTAACTTTTACAAATGTCAAACTATGGTGATAAAATTTGGTGAAAATGTCAATGATAGATGTGGCAACCTAACCAAAAAACAGAACTCAAATTAGCTGACTCAGAGCATCACCTGGTGATAAATCCGGGAACTTTTTGATCAAGATAGTACGTGAGTCGTTTGATAAGTTTGGTAAATTTCCATGAAATGGCGCTACAATCCATTTGATGACGCGACATCTCGAAAGATCCACTCTTCGAATCCCTTCAAGCCAAATTTCAGCCAGAAAGGATGCATAGTTTACGTTTGATAGTCATTTGAAGCGAGATTGGCGCGCAAAAAAGTGCTCTTCCATCAAGACAACGCGCCGTCCCACAAGTCGACCGTTGCAACGACATAACTACGAATTGGGCTATGAATTGATTCCTCACCCTATTCTCCGGATTTGGCCCCATGTGACTTCTTTCTGTTCCCAAACTTAAAAACTTGGCTCGGTGGGAAGAAATTCTCGTCAAATGAGGAAGTCATTGTCGCCGTCAATGGGTATTTTGCAGACTTTGAGACAGCCTACTTTTCCGACGGTATTAAAAAATTGGAAACTCGTTGGACTAAGTCCAACGAGTATAGCCCTTGATGGAGACTATGTTGAGAAATAAAGCAGATTTTTTCCAAAAAAAATGTGTTTTACTTGCTTTTTTACCAAACTTATTAAACGACCCACATACTTATCGATTTAAATATGTATCTATGTATGTACATACATATTTCAGTTTGTATATAAATATATATTTATTTATAATTTGATTTACATTTTAATATAATTAATAATATTGTTTTATTAATTTCGATGAAATAAAGTTTAAACATTTTTTTAGCTTATAAAAAGAGCTTTGCATTATACACATATGCATATACATACATACACATATATATATACACACACACACACACACACACACACACACACACACACACACACACACA
>NW_012130096.1:1893477-1898097 GCF_000143395.1 Atta cephalotes
TCATAGCTTGACATTTGTAAAAGTTACGCCGTCTTGAGTACATCTACCTCTGCACGTATTTTCGATTTTTTAAAGTTTTAAAAATGGAATTGAATTGGTTACAACGAGTTTGTGTTAAATTTTGCGTTAAAAATGGATTTAATGGTGTGAAAATCTTGGAAATGTTGGGAAATTAATTTTTTTCTGTTTGATCGAGTCAAAAAACCATTACGGGGAATGCGTTTTAATAGCCGAAAGGAGGTAATGGAAAAATCGAAGACGGCTCTGATGGCTATATCGACTAGAATCTATCGAATAGAGTTCCAGAAATGTTTCGAGAGCTGGATCAAGCGCTGGTATAAGTGCGTTGCAGTCGATGAGGAGTACTTTGAAGGAGACAATATCACTTTTGATGAATAAAACTTGTATTTTGAATTTTCTGAATGAATTCCGGGAACTTTTTGATCAAGATATATATAATATCTTTTTTTTATGCTTTTTCCAACTATCTGATTTTTTTTCGCACACTTTCTTCACAAGTCTTGAATCTCAAACATACGCATTTTTTTTCTGATGGCCTTTCGAGACTTTCATAAAGAGAAATGCTAGTTCATAATTTTTTTCTAGTAAAATTCTACTTCTACTGAACTATTCTTGCTACTCGAGTTTATAAAGGAGAGATACTATATGTATAACGCGCATGAAAAATCATAAACAATTAAATATCTCGTAAACTGTAGCGTTTTAATATGATTTAATATGATTTAATATGATTTATATTATTTTGGATTAATGGGAGGGGTACACTATTATAATTTATTAAAACTTATATGTTATTTAGAATGCCGCCGAGATTGTCGAGAAAGCATTTTCGATCGTTGTTTCGTTCATTCTCGGCGATCACACGGGCTCGTGCTAAGTGTGGCTACCGTTTCGCTCGACCGCCGTGATTCTGTGTCGCCATCAATGCAGAGTTCTTGACTGAGTAAGTCAGGAGCCTTATTATTTTTGTACAATGTTATGGATAAATTATACAATTCTGATGTTTTGTTAATAACACAACTGACGTTTTATTAATAACAAAATACATATTTATATACCCTTTCCAGTTCTTTAAAATATTTTTGAACTTTTTATCTTTTTGATTAAAGGATCTTTAGATATGTATTTTCAACATCTTATTCTTTACATCATCCAGAAGCTTTACAAAAAGCGGATTGCCACCTAAATGATCAATTTCGGTTCTTATCTTCTTTTCCAATTCATCAAGTACATCTTCTGCGTACTTAAATGAGCCGTAACTCTCTAATATTTCAACACAATGACGTTTTACTTCAATATTTTTCGATCGTTGTCTTAAAATATCTTGAATTATTGTTAAGGATTTTAACATTATCTAAAAATTTTTGTTATAAAAATTTTCAAAATAGAGATATGTTTACCATTTAATTTTCTTATTGTCTACTTAATACGAAATATATTTCTTAGTATTTACTTATATCATATTAAACATAAATGTTTGATAAAGGATACTTATTATTTTCTTATCGCCAGGGTTATTTCTAAGTGAATAATTAGGGCACTCATTTTTCCTTCGGTCAAATCGCAATAACTATTTTCATTAGTATCCTGTAATAACAATAAAATTTGTTAAATTCAAGTAATATATCAAGTGTACAAGTATGAAATGACGATTTTTTTCCCAAAAAAAAACACGTTAAATTCAGAAGAATGATAAAAAGAGATTTATTATATATTTATTTATAAAGTATGCTCCATTGCTAGTTACACATTTTTCCCATCTTTCGGGCAATTTGGATACCACGCCAATAAAAATCTTCCCCTTTTGCCGCGAACCATTCATCGAGTCATTTTTTCACATCTTCGTACGAATCAAAGCGCTGCTCAGCAAGTGCGTGACCCATCGATGCAAACAAGTGATAATCGGAAGGAGCCAAGTCTGGTGAGTAAGCCGCATGGGGTAGAACTTCCCAGCTGAGTGCTTCCAACGTGTCCCGAACTGGTTTTGCCGTATGTGATGGAGCATTGTCATGGAGAAAAATGACCTTATATTGCCTCTTTTGATATTCTGGTCGTTTTTTAAACAATGAACGGTTCAAATCGATTAATTGTTGTTGATAGCGTTTGGTATTAACTGTTTCGCCAGGCTTCAATAGCCCTCATAATAGACCACACCCTTCTGATCTCACCAAATACAGAGCATCGTCTTCTTGCCAAAGCGATTCGGTCTTGCGGTCGATGTGGATGGTGCGCCTGGGTCTCCCATGATTTTTTGCGCTTGGAATTCTCAAAAAAAATTCACTTTTTATTCCCAGTAACGATACGATGCAAGAATGACTTTCTTCTGTATCGTTCGAGCAAAATTTCACATGTATTTTTGCGCCTCTCCATCTGTCTCTCTCGTTCAATTCATGTGACACCCATCTGCCGACTTTCTGAATCTTTCCCATCTCTCGTAGGTGATTGGAAACAGCTTATTGACTAATGCTCAATTGCTGTGAGTTGTTTTTGTGTTTGTGAATCATCTTCATCCAGCAATGCTTGCAATTCCATGTCTTCATACTTTTTGAACGGTTTTCCGTGTTCCTTGTCTGCAACATCGAAATCTCCAATTTTGAAACGCTGAAACCATCGTTCACATGTTTTTTGCGATGGAGCATGTTCATCATAAGCTTCTCCAAGTAATCGGTATGATTCCGCAGTAGTTTTCTTCAAATGAAAACAAAAAATTAATGCTGTCCGCGAATGCTCCTTATTTGGTACAAATTTCGTCATATTAAACACAGCCACACAATACTATGCAAACACTTTTCAATCAAATCATTTGCGCGTTTGATACTTGTTGATGTACAATAAAATGGCGTATAATGTTAAATCTTTGTACTTCACACTGCATTGATGCGCCATCTGTTTCTCAAATCGTCATTTCATACTTGTACACCTGGTAATTAAATTATTGGTTACCTTATCGTAACGTAAATTGTAATAATCATCATATATCTGGCGATATAATCCTAGAGTACTTACTAGCGATAAAACGTCTTCTTCATAAGTAGAAAATAGTAATAGTTAATTTGACCACCAGCATGACTATCCAACTACTTTCTATAAAATTAATTAATATTCAAATTATACATATATATATATATATATATATATATATGTAATACGCTTTGTATATAGCAGAAGCTTACAAAAACAATAATATTTATTTCTTAATGCTATAATATTGTAATCTTTCTCTATTGGACAGATGAAATTTTCCTTCCAATATATATCCGTTCCTTGACCTTTGTAGTATTCCAACAATTGTTCAATCAAAATTTTAACTGCCTGTTAAGATATAAAAATATATAATTAAAATAAAAAATATATAATAAAAATTATATAATCAAAATTACAAAGAAACGTTATCGATCGACACGATAAAAAGTGCAATTTTATAATGAGAATTATATTTTAATAATTTATTTTTTGATTTATACGAAAAGTTCTACATTAAAATAGATTGGATGTTCAGGATTAAGTTTTAATCATTTTCAATAGATAAGAAATGAATAAAAACTGGAATCAACTCAATGAATCTGCATCTTTTTTATGCATACAGAACAAGGAATTTTGGTAAAATTATCTATTTCATATTATGATTTCTGTTATAACATATCGAAAAAGTAAAATACATTTAATTTTTCAAAGTTACACAGACATAATGCAACTGCTTATTACCATGGGATGTAAATTAATAAAAAGTTTTTCATAAGCAATAAATTATAAACAATTTGCAGCGTTTATTGAGTTGTGAAGTCCATAAACAGAATGGGTTAGGGGAAAATCATTTTCCATAATGGCCTCGTCTTGAATATCATCGAATCTATCAAGAAACAAAAAGTTTATAAATTTATAAAAATATACTCAAATCTTTTCAGTAGAGGGGCTATTATCTTTCTTGATTTATTTATGTTAAAAATAAATATAGTAAAAAAAATGAGCCCAGAAATATAACAGCAGGTTGTAACAGCAAAACAATTGAAATGGAAGATCAAGACTTATCTAAAAAAATTTTTTTAATTTCTTATATAAATTCATCATTGTTAAAACATGTCATATTCCGCCGCAAGAAGAATGACATAAATTTTTTGAATTTTTATATTATGAGCGAATCATATTCTAAATGCATCGACTTTCAGGAAAAGTGATATATGTTAAATTCAAACTTCCTAAAGAAAAATAATACAAGGGTGAGTTTTAAAAATAACATCAAGGATAACATATAATATAATACTATAACAAAATTAATATCTATATTACTTCTGAAAAATTTGAAAACAATTTGATTAGTGATTAGTTCTAATAGTTAATTTATATATAATTCTGCCACCGTATAATAAATAATAAATTTTATATAAAATGTTTGTTACATATTGCCCAAGCTTCTGGTTAATGCGATGATTCGTGACCTCTGTGAAGTTAGATTGCGGCCTCGTTCACCCCTTTACGCGTTGCTTGCCGGTGTAATATATCGGTAGCGGCGTGACACAAGGTCTTTTAATCACCTTTAAATTTATCACTTTTATTGACTTGAAATTTGACACGATTCTATGACTTATCACCTTCCCGAAT
>NW_012130096.1:1904648-1905378 GCF_000143395.1 Atta cephalotes
TATATATATATATATATACATACATATACATATATATATATATAGAGCAATGTATATATAAAGCAATATTTAGAAATAATCTCGATATTCGGTTAATAAAATGAATATATTAATCGCATCTACCTTTCGAAACGAAATCTAAGCATGCAGCGGCACTTCTTTTACAATCGTACGTGAGCGAACTCAGCGCGATGGTCAAGATAATGTGGAGGACGCGAAGGACTCGCCAATATATATATATAGTGCCCATTAATCTGATAATAGCACACCACCTCTCCCGCGAATGACGCGAGTGCGCAGTGCTGCTACGCAACTCGCAGCACTTCTGGATAGCACCCCAAGAGTTCTATCAAAAGAGTTCTATCAAATTATTATCATTTAAGGCGCTAGGTTTAATGGTTTAGAAGATATCGCGATTTTTCGTTCTTCGTTTTGTGAAGTTAGCACCCCAAATTTTTTTATATTAATTCGCTAACTTCTACTATTCTCAATTTTGGGAACTCCAGAACTCTTCGGGGTGCATTCGGAACTTTGACCAAAATTTCATTTTTTGAAAAATGAGGTGCCAACTTCACAGAGATAATAAATGCACAAAAAAACGGACCGAATTAATTTGTACTCCCAATATATTCGTTATAACTTACGTTATAATAGTATGCTATACGAAGTTATTACGTATCAAGTAACATCTTCTTGCGTACTTAAAATTAGAGCCGTAACTACTCTAATA
>NW_012130096.1:1905398-1908810 GCF_000143395.1 Atta cephalotes
GAGATGCAATTCAGGGACGCGGAGCCAAAAGCAAATAATTTTTTAAAGTGACTCTTGTTACTTTCCTTGCGGGAAAACATACATTAGATGTACAAAAAGAGGAAAATATTCATAGTATTATATATTAAATTCTAGAAGAAAATATAGTTTTCTTTAGAAAAGTTGTATCATATTTCTTATATGATTTTAACAAAAATATATCAATTATGCTTTACAACAACAAATAACTTACATCATGCTTGCATTACAGACCATTTGCATTACTTCGTCAATCAATTGAAATTTATCGGGTGATACTTTAAACCAGTAGTTGAAAACCGACGATAATTTTCTATATGGATGTATATCATTGCATTGCAAACTGTATTTGACCGGTTCTAAAAGTTCTACACAACGGAAATCAAATATTAGGTATACAATTTTGCTTTCGCCGTTTTTTTCCGAAATTCGAGGCTTTATTGTAAAAAACTGGTTATACATTTATGATTCAAAGTATTGTCCATTGCTGGCCACTACTTTCTCCCATCTTTCGGGTAGCGTACGAATCTCGCGTCGAAAAAACTGGTCATCTTTTGAGGCTATCCATGAATCGATCCAATTTTTTACTTCTTCATAAGACTGGAAGTGCTGGTCAGCCAGGCCGTGTGCTATTGATCGAAACAAGTGATAGTCAGAGAGAGCAACGTCTGGAGAATACGGCGAGTGGGGTAGGACTTCTCATTTCAACGTTTCCAAGTATGTCTTGACCACTTTCGCAACATGGGGTCGAGCATTGTCATGCTGCAAAATCACTTTATCGTGTCTCTCGTTGTACTGCGGCCGTTTGTCTTTCAATGCTCGGCTCAAACGCATCAATTGCATTCGATATGTGATTGCCGATCGCCTGTGATTGTTTCAGTCGGTTTTAATAGTTCATAATACACTACGCCGAGCTGGTCCCACCAAATACAGAGCATGATGACCTTGGACGTCAAAATCACCGTTCTTGAAGCGTTGAAACCACTCACGACACGTTCTTTATACTAATAGCACTAATAGCAGCCTTACCATAAGTATTTGAGAGCATTCGATGAGCCTCAGCCGCAGATTTCTTCATATTGAAGCAAAAAATTAAAACCTCCCGCAAATGACGAGAATTTGGCTCGTAAACTGACATTTTCAATCGAGAATAACTTTATGATGCAGACACAAATCGACTAATGTTTCTATGGGATTATGTTGACAGATGCCCAAGTTTATGACGTCTATGATCTATTTATTTCGACCACCACTTACCGCTAAAGCAGCTGTAGGAAAACGGCGGAAACAAAGTTATACACCTAATATATTTTGGGAGTACAAATTAGTTCGGTCCGTTTCCCTAAAAATAGCTCCAGCTGTTGTGAATGATTCATAGTAACAGCTGATTTTGGCGGTTTCAGAGAGGTTAAACATCTGCTAATAATATTCAGTTTATATCGGTTTGAGTTTCATACAAAAATCTTGATTTTTACTGTGTTTGAAATGTCGAATTTTGTGTTAACCAAGCAGTATTTGCGGGAGGTTTTGATTTTCTGCTTTAATTGGAAAAAAAGTGCGGCCCATCGAATGCTTGTCGAAGTTTATGGTGACACTAATCTAACTAATAAATCATGTAGGGAATGGTTTCGATGTTTCAAGGATGGAGATTGGATTTCGCCCATTCCGTCCATCCATTGACATTTTCACTGGAAATTTTCCAAAAGTGTTTCTTCATTGATCTCTTCCTCATAAGTAGAATCTTCAATCGATGATCCTTTGATAACATCATTCACCGATCTTAAATAATATTCTGAAAAAAGAAGATCAGAATTCTCGTCACTGCCTTGTCTTCACTTAATGTGACAACCATTATGAATATTAATAATGATTTTATATTTTGTATTTCGCTCATTTTATAAATGTGACCGATACTTCTTATATAAAATTGTCGAACTTTTGCTACTTTACCGCGAAGGCGTCCCATTTTGAAATCATGAAATGGTTCACAATCCAATCTGATGTAGCAACTTGGCAATTTCTCTTGCTTCTCCAAAATGACAATATTATATAATGTTTGCAAATAAGAATATGTATCCGCGCAATTTGCGAATGCTTTCGACACTGCCATAAGGAGAATCTTGCTGAAGTCTGTTACTATCATTCGCGGTGAAGGTGCACCATCCGCTAAAATTGCAAGTAGAAAATATGTAATCATTGAAGCATCTTGCTTAGTTGACACCATTTGGAAGACTGGAGTGCTAGTTGTTTCCGTTACTAGCACGCACTGATACAAATAAATATGAGGGCTTTTTTCTTTATTAATGAGCTTTAATTTCTTCGCAAAACTTCCTGTGACATCAATCGTTAAAAAACTACTATGATTTCTATTCATAACAGTCTTGTAAAATATTTTCTGCTCCTCTGTCCAATACATACAGAAGAATGGATCAAGACCTATATTGCGTATAATGCCCGCAAAGGATTCATACTTTGCTATTTAAATTTAGAATTGGATCGCAATGCTTTAATTCAAGACGACGATCCATTTCTTGTTGCTTGGCTTTTCGTAGCACTGTAGCATTATATAACATTGGCGGAATGGGATCGCCATTATTCATTAAGCATTTTGTTTCATTCGTTCTCCATGTACTAGCTCTTGTTTACCGTCCAACAAATGTAACTATTTTCTGACGCAGATGTCCTTTTAATTGACGCTTTTTTTTGTGCCAAAATGTTGACTGATAATTCTTCAATCTACATTCGAATATTACGTCTGCATCCTTTTTTGGCTTTTGCGATAAATGCCCGGAAAGTTTTGCTTTGCATTCAGTACATACAGCTAAACGTGCGTAGTACTTAGCGTCGCTACTTTTAAAAATTTCAGCATACTTAAAAATAAACGCATACGGAATTTTTTTTTGATCCCATATTTTAACCGCAAATACGTGAGTCCATTTTCCTGATTGAAGCAAAACATATTTACGATTACAATATGTTTTTCTTATAGGTTTAATATCTTTCCATACATCGTTAGAAATAACGAGTGAAAATGTTACATATATTAGACAGATTAAACGAACTATCATCTACTACTTCTGACTGATTCAATTCTCTGATTTTGTTAATATTAAAAATATGCAATATGTAATCTTTCATACCGGATCTATTTTCGTTTAATATAGTATATACATGCTTTGGCGTAATACTAGAACCTTGAGTATGCATATAATCTGAAACTTTTTTATAAACGCTATTGGATGATGGAAACGATTTACCCTTCTCAGCAAGAGCTCTAAACTTTTGCCAAAGTTTCCATTAATTTTTCGCGATTGTACATAATATACTTTTTCTTTTTCCAGAAAAAAAGAAAAATTTGCGTCAATATATTATACAACTTATATATACATATATT